>NC_136482.1:155942637-156140137 GCF_053919585.1 Euprymna scolopes | reverse complement strand
TTATTATTATTTCAGTTCGTATTTCTAGTCATTTATTCTACACTAAACGTACAACATAACATTAGCTACTTTTATTTTCTCTACCGCTCTCCCTCGCCCTAGGACTGCACCATAATAAACAAAGTCTCTGACAGCATAAACACAGCACTCTCCCTCGACACTAGCGCACAAGTACATGTATTTGGTGACTTTAATGTTCACCACAAAAACTGGTTTGGATTCTCTACTCACACAGATGCAGCGGGCAGCTCAACACATAGTTTCGCTATATCTCACTCCCTATCACAAATGGTTACGTTTCCAACCTGTTTCCCTGACCAGCAAGAACAACACGCATCACTTCTAGATCTGTTTCTGACTACAGTTCCCAAGGATTGTATAACAAATGCTGACAGCCCACTCGGGAACGCTGACCATGCAGTGATAATGGTAGAAATCGCCCTTAATTCTAGACCCAAAACTGAAGAGCCAGTGCTCAAAACAACGAGATATTATAAAAAGGCTGACTGGGAAGCCATCAGAGATCTTATCAGAGATGTCCCATGGAGAAATATTTTTCTCTTCCTGCTGAACAGTGCGCAAATGAGACCACTGAATGGTTCAAAACAGCAATTGAAGCACATGTTCCCATGCGGAAATTTTATAGCAAGCCCCACTCTCCCCAATGGTTTACTTCGACTTGCGCAACTGCCATTGCTCAAAGGCAGCATGCATACCGCAGATTTAACCGACATAAGTCCAGTTCAAACAAACAGAAGTATATAGAAGCTAGAAGTAACGTTAAGAAAGAAATAGCGACAGCTTAGAGAGAATTTACTGAAACCACTAAAAAACGCATCGAAGCACAAAAATTAGGAACTCGTGACTCCTGGAAAATCTACAACAGTGTAGTAAATACTGGGCAATCAACAATTCCCCCACTAACCAACAATCACGAGGTTGTCTCCTCAGCAACCGACAAGGTTAATATGCTTGCCAGCCGGTTTGCCTCAAACTCCACACTGGACCCTTCCAATCACCCCCTGCCTACTTTCCTTTGCGAACAGACGCCACGCTAGACGATTTAAAAATCACCCCTTCTCAGGTACACGCTATCATAAAAAACCTTGACACTTCAAAAGCATGTGGACCTGATCTCATCCCAGCTGTGCTATTAAAAAAAGTGCTCAGCCGAAGTAGCTCCAGTTCTCTCCAAACTCTACAACAAATGCCTTAATGAATCTTGCTTTCCGGGCTGTTGGAAAACTGCTTCTGTGGTACCAGTATTCACGAATTCTGACGAAAGAACTGGCCCATCAAATTATCGCCCTATTAGCCTCCTCCCACTTTTCGCCAAAATATTTGAGACCATAATTAACCATGCTCTAGTCCGGCACCTTACAGATGCTAAACTTCTGACTGACAAACAATATGGATTTAGACAAGCCCGTTCCACAGCAGACATCCTCACTGTAATCTCTGAACGTATATACCATTCACTGGACAAAGCGGGGGAGGGCAGAGCGGTAGCTCTAGATATATCTAAGGCTTTTGACAGGGTATGGCATGAGGGTCTCCTCAGGAAAATTAAATCATACGGTAGAATACTTAACATAATTAAATCCTTCTTAGATAAGAGAAAAATCCAGGTTGTCCTCGACGGTCCTACATCTAAACAGTGTGATATAAATGCGGGAGTGCCTCAGGGGTCTATCCTTGGGCCTCTATTGTTCCTAATATTTATTAATGATCTCCCCGACAAAACTGCCTCTGAGATGGGTATATATGCTGATGACACCACACTCTATAACAGGCATGACAGGAAAACAAATGAACACATAACTAAAGAAATGGCAAAAACACAACAGGATTACCTCCAATCTGTAGTGGAATGGGGAACATAAATGGATGGTCACATTCAATGCTGTCAAGCCTAAACTGGTTTCCTTCAATAATTACAAGAAACCTTCTCTGCCACCAATAGCAATGGCCAGTGACTCCCTGTCTGAGTACATCTTTCTAACTGCTTGGCCTAACGTTCACAGGAAACATGAGTTGGAACAATTATATTGAAAACATTGCCAGGGCCGCTGCGAAAAAGGTAGGCTCTCTCTACCGTGCTAGAAAACTACTGACACCTGAAAGTATCCTGTACCCCTATAAGGCTACCATTCGCCCATGTATGGAGTATTGTTGTCACATTTGGGCTGGTGCATCTGCTACTAGTCTCTCGCTCCTAGACAAGGTTCAAAAGAGAGTCGTCAATCTGATAGGCCCTGAACTGGCATCTAAGCTTCAGCCTCTGTCCCATCGAGGAAACTTTGCATCCCTCTTCCTGTTCTACAAGTATTTTAATGGTGAATGCTCTGACGAACTGCAGACACTTGTGCCCCCACGACGTAGACACCCTCGACAAACCCGACAGGCATCTAAATCCCACCCCCACACAGTAGAGATCCCTAGATGTAAAAGATCTTTCTACTCCAGTAGTTTCTTCCCCAGAACCGCTAGACTCTAGAATTCCATTCCAGGTCCATGCTTCCCTAACTGTACTGACATGCAGACGGTCAAGTGTAACGTGAACCGACATCTTGCTGCCCAAATCCCAACATAGTACCCCAGCAGTCGCTGCCCCTGATAGTAGCCCCCTACACCAAAGTGGCAATGTGCCTTGTTTGAGGTGAAAATGTAATAAAAATATATTTTTTTTAATGTTTGAAATATTATAAAGTATATTAATTTTTCTCTGGTATAACATAATTTGTTTTGATCTGTGGCTATTTTTCTATGTGGTGCTATTTTAATTACAAACTTCCGGTTCAGTATCACTATAAGAAAAAAAGAAACGTTTCCTCATTTCTATATAAACACTTAAACCATCTGTTGTTTATATTAATTAAATTAAAGTAGTGTATTAATGCAAATCTACTTTACAAGTTTTAGTTGCTGTGGGCATTAAATATGATACATATTAAAGTAAGTCATTAATCAATATCTTGTTTTCTATCAGCTGTATTGCTTCTAGTGTTCATCCGGTTTATTAAGGCCCTGAATATGACCTAAAACTATATCCGATGGTGAGACCCCACCTTGTGGGCATTGGGGAGTGTGGAGCCACCTTTTAATTGCCATTACTCCCAGGTCCACTCTGACTCGGAGTGGTAGTACCTGTTAGGGTCCCAACTATGGGTTAAATAGAATCTGACTTTAAAATATATATATATACTCCATTAAAAATCGTTCCTCAAAATAACTAGATTCAGCATTAAATAACCTGAAAAAGGTTGATATGCCGTAAAACAAAAACAGCCAACCAACCAACTGGTTAATTAAATTAGAATATGTGATATTTCTATGTTTGAAATAATATTTTAATTTCTATTTTCGTTCTTTTATTTTTTTAACAATATAATTAGGGCTATGACAGCAGAATATTCTTTTCATTGTTTTGACTCTCAAGTATATATCCGGCACAGAGACAGTTAATCAACCGAGAACCACACCACTCTATATAAAAGCATATAAGATATCAACGGATACACACTCGAGAGCCAAAGCAATGAAAACAATGTGCTGTTGTCATAGCCCTAATTATAATATATAACATTGTGTTATTTTCTACATTAATTTTATTTTACGGTGGCCACAAACATACGTTGACAATCTGAACACCTGGGCAACAATGAATTCATGAATGCCTCGAGGGAAAGAGATAGAAAAAGAGTCATAGCCGCCAATGCCTGTACCAGGAATGAATAGACATAACAATACAGTCATAAATTCATCCCTCATCCAATTTAGTAAATTTACTAGTGATGTTCCAAAAGAAATGCCTCCTATTTTTATTCCGCCCGAATGGACCAGAGAGGATTGTGAATTGAACTGTCATGATGACTGAAAGTATAATCTCTCCGTTTCAAATATTAATGATGTACAACTCTAAAAAACTTCTATCATGAACGTGCGTCGGAAGCAAAGATGTGTCATTTAGTTTCTCCACGCAGACTAAACTGAACCGATCAACATTCACTAGCATCTGTTGAACGTTTACGAAGCCGATGAAGTGGGTTTCAGCACAGTTAGGAGACAGGATCGTCGATATCAGATCTATAATCGTGTTTCCAGTGGTCCTATTAAGACTGTCAGTGAATTTTGTTCGTTGTTTTCCTCTGCTCTTTTTTTCTGCCGATTTTTCCTAACATAAAGCTCTCCTCCCCCTGCAAGCTGCCCGTATTAAATGACCAAAGAACTTAATTTATAACAAAAGAAAGTTTATACAAAAATTCGAACAAATAAAAAAGAGATAAGTAAGCTGTTATTTTCAATAGCGGTTGCTTAAATGAAAATACGCTGTTTAAACACACACACACACACACACACACACTATATATATATATATATATATATATATATATATATATATATATATATATATATATATATATATATATATATATACTAGCCTGGGTGCCCAACATTGCCCAGCTGTTTGGAGGTGTGTGTCGAGCAAAAAAAAAACAAAGAAAAAATATTAGTATTCAGGCAGGCTCGAACCCGTACCGCGAAGAAGGAAAAGAACGTGAAAAAAAAAAAAAAAAAAAAAAAAAACAGTGTCCAGTTGAGGGTGAAGAAATTAATGATTTTGGCTAATTTTTCGATATTTGGTCGAAGGGTCGAGCTTCAAACTGATACCGATCTCGTGTAAATCCATCTCCTCTGTCTGTTAGGCAGACATACAAACGTACATACATTTAAACAGACAGGTGAGATTTCAGTTTTGTTTATATATATATATATGCATATATTTATACACATATATATATATATATATATATATAATTTGTTGTATTTAATTTTCGCTTCTAAGCATTGAAGAGAGAGATTACCTCCCCTTTATTTAAATACTTTTAAATATTTTTACGCACATAAAATATATCCATCAACAAGTGTTTCTGGGAATATTCCGTCATCAGCATGGACCATCCACTAATAGGGTTTAACTCGTGACTACCCTATGAGCAGTCTACCAATTTTTCCTAATGAGCCCGGACGACTTGTCAGATGTCCTGCGCGATTTTTATCACTTTTAAATCTAAGATTTGTTGTTGTTGTTGTTTTTTGTTTTGTTTTGTTTTGTTTTTTAGCGATATATAAGCAGTTTTGAACCGTTGCTTATTTCGCTTCCTGGGCGTTGAAAAGATAGATTACCTCGACCTTATTTATTTTTTTGCTTCCCCACCTTTTTAGCGAGAAAATCAATTACAAATGTAATTTTATATGAACAGGTGTGTGTATCTATGTATATTCATGTACGTACATGTATGCATAGTTAAATATTAATTGTGTTCTTGCTATCAGATATTAATGACAACAGTTTTTATATATTGAACTTTAAAACTGAGAGAAACATCGCTGATCCTGGCTAGTACCAGATAGGTGACCATTTGGGAATTTTAAGCGCTGTATGTGCTCTTTGCTTACCTTAATTCGCTACTGTTATTAACAGCACCGACTCAGGAGAGGTGTGGTTGGAGATTGCGCAACTCTTACCACCCTTACAGCAGTGGGTATCCATGGTCTGTTAAGACTGAATGAAGTTACCATATATATATATATATATATATATATATATATAGAGAGAGAGAGAGAGAGAGAGAGAGAGAGAGGGAAAGAGAGAGAGAGAGAGAAAGAAAGAAAGAGAGACGTCTGATTGAACACGACGGAGTTATTCCTTTTTCCTTCTGGATAGCTTTTCTATTTGCCGAGCGGTCTTTTTAATTTCGGCAGGCATATTATATATAAAATAGCGCCCAAAAGTTGTTGTTCGGCCTAATTTTTCGCAACCGCTTTCTATCAGTGCATCCGATTATCGCCAGGAGCAATTGTTGTTTTCTTTTCCTTTTCTTTACCTTTTATGTTTGGTGTATTTATAATTTTTTTACTTTTTAATTTTATTTTATTCTATTATTATTGTTTTTTTTTGTTTTTTTTTGTAAATGGCTATAATGGGATCATCTCTAGACCCAACATTCGCAAAATACTATATGACCCACCATCTTTTCCCGATACAAGAAAATCGTGTTTCTCTGAATTTTCACAAGTTTACGTCCCCTTTTACCCCTTTAAAATAAATCTAAATTAAACTAAATTAAAGTAAATATTGTCTATATTATAACTCCTTACGCCTAGCAGTTGTTTTCGAAATTTCACAGTGATTGTTTTATTTACGAGAGAATCCTGCACATACAAATATATAAACATAGAAACCAAGCTTCTCTCTTTCCACCACCAATGCTCTGATCCCCAATCGAAATGAATGGCTCTTGTCTAAGAGAACACGATGCTTTAAAAAACGTCTGAGCCTGACATTCACCCTTGATCTGAAATTGAGCACATACATCCAATCCGTTGTCAGAGTCGCCGGAAAATGGTTGGATCATTGTACAGCTCAAGTAGGTACTTCATTTCTGATCCAATCTCCTACATGTATAAGAGCCAAGTACGTCCCAGAATGTACGTCTTGGAGTACTGTTTTCATACAGCCGGAGCTGCTTGGACCACTCTATGCTGCCTTGACAAAGTTCAAAACCGGCTTCGAAATCTTGTGGTTGACCCCCTTTTCTTTTTCCTGCAACATCTTTTCCATAGAAGGGACGATGCTATGCTTTCTCTGTTCTATTGTTATTTTCATACGGTCCCTCTTCGTCTAACTTTCACAAAAAAAAATTGTCTATCTACAACCATTACCCACAATTTTCCCCCCTCTCTATCTGTGTCTAAATCTAAACGTGGGTTCCATGAAGTAAGCTTCTTTCGCAGAAATGCCAGCCCGTGGAACACTGTTACGTTGGTCTATTTTCCAGCTGATTAAAATATGGTTGTCTTCAAGTCCAATGTAAACAGGTTTTTGCTGAGCCGTCCCCTTAAATAATCAAATTATACCAAATTTCCACTACTAACGATTATGATACTGTTGTACTTATGACTACCCTTATCCTCGAGTGGTCATCGGGTCTTGATAATTTGCTGACCCTCTTGTAGAAAAAATAAAGATACGTACCCAACTATCTTATCAGCTGCCGGAGAATATTGCATTTGTTTTCCATTTCCAAACTGCTTTGAATTATCGGTAAAACGTAGTCGAATTTCATTGGCGTGGAATGAGGGAAAGGTAAAAAAATAAAACAAAAACAAAAAGTGTAAGGCCCTCCCAACTCTTTCCATATGGTAGATCGCCAACTTTTTTTCTGTCTTGGTAGGGGCCGAAAACAAACAGGTTGATCTCTAACTGAGGCACAATTTTAGACGGAAAGAAAGAAAAAAATATAGTGGGGGGGGAATTGAAGAGGTGATGTCACCTCAAGATAGGATCAATTAGTAGGGTAGCCAGGAACGAAAGTTGGAGTGTGGGCATTTGGAATGTGGAGTGAGGTTTCATATTGGGAAAGAGGGGGGGGGTTATTCACTCGATTAGCTTATAACTTAAACTAGACAAAGGGCTTACCTCAAGACAGAATGTTTCGCTCAATCACAGCGCTTCCATGTGACTATATTGACAAGTTTATCAAACGCACATCGAAACTTGACGGGTTTTTTTTTTTTACAACCCTTAGAAATTCTAACTATTAGGACCAACACAAGCTGTTAACTAATGCAATGTTTTATTAACATATTTTCACTGTTAAAATACAACTTTTTTTTTTTAATTCGGGTTTTAATTACTCGAAACACTGGAATCGTCATGATAACTTATATTTGCATGCTGAATTTAACCTTCAAGTCAGGAAAAAGAAAAGCTACTGTTGTTCTCTCAAATATATACATCCACAAATAGATCGATCGATGTATATGGACAGAATAAAATTGAATATGACCACGATTGGAACATCAATCAAAAGTATTTATTCATTTATTCAAACTTTTTTTTCCATATAATTAAAACTCCAATGACTCAGAATCGCATGTTTATTTTATTTGACTTCATTTAAATATCTTACCCGTGCCATTGCTTCATTTTTTGTTTGTATTGCTCGAAACATTTTTGTCTAATACGATAAAGCAATGTTTAGTCTTCGTCTCATACGATTGGGCAAAACGCCGTGACGTCAGCGCCCAGTTCTATCAGCTATAAAACAAAGTTATTCTTACTTTGACACGTCTTACTCATTTTTTTGAACGAAGGACTCAAATACAAAGCAAGAATAATCTTTTTAAAAACAGAAATTGGGGAAACCATGAATATTGTGGTCCTCATCTGTATTTTTGCTCTCCTTGTCGCCGGCAGTGAAGGGCGTATTCTAAGGCGCAGATATGGTAAAGTATATTTTGGTTTATTATTCTTTTCCTTTCCAATTATAATACAGATACCGAATTGGTTTTTAATGGAATATAGACGATAATGGAAATCGGCATGTCAGATATATATATATATATATATATATATATATATATATATATATATATATATATATATATATAGTAATGCAATCAAAAGGATGTAGTGTATATACGCAATGGTAGACTTCAATCTAATATAAATACCAGTATTTATATATAGATAATTTAATCCCAACCGAATAAAAAAATATTTTTAAAAAAACGCATATAATATTATGCGCGATTTGTTTTTTTTGTTTTTTTTTTTTTTTGTTTTTTTTTACATATCCAACATTTTTTCACTTGTTTTTCTTGGCAATTTATGACTTAATACCTTAACCAGCAAATTCTAGCATTGCTACAAATATAATTTGCTGATTTCTTTCTGTCTTCTGATGAGAAGAATAGCAAGACTTAGCATTATTTGAAACTCCGCGGAATAAGTAGTATTGGGATATTCAGTCGAACAATAAATTTTGATTGTAAATTCTAACTTACAGTTTAAATTTTCTTAAAATTAAAATTCAATTCACAATTTTTGAAAAAAAACACGTTTTTTTTTTCATAAGAGCATATATTACCGATTTGATCCGTTACATTAAAAAATACAGTGTAACATATTTTTAATGTTTTGTGAAGATTGCATATAAAACAGATCTTCGTGGTTTAGTGGGGGATGCCCTTTTCTCTTCCCTGCAACCTCTCTCCCACAGAAGAGACGTTGCAAGCCATTTTTTTGTTTTATCGCTATTTCCATGGCAGGTGCTCGTCTGAGCTCCAATCCCTCGTCCCCCCTTGCCAATCTTTCACGAGAAACACCCATCTGGCTGAAACTACTGCCAATAATTTTCCCCACTCTTTATCTGTGCCTAAATCCAAACGTAGATTCCATGAGCAGAGCTTCTTTCTTAGAACTGCACACCAGTGGAACTCTCTGTCGCTTGCCTGTTTCCCACCTGACTACAACTTGGACGTCTTCAAGTCCAACATAAACAAACTCCTGACAAACCGCCCTCTTAAGTAAGATACCCTATCAAAACCCCCAATACTAATGATTACTACAATACTATCTCATTGATTACTGTACACGCAATAACCCTTGTCCCTGAGTGGCCTGATAAGTGATAAGTGGTGACCCCCATGTAAAAAAAAAACAAACATATACTCTTATGAGAAAATAAAAGAACATATGTTTTAAGAAAAATATGAATTGGATTTTAAACTATATATATATGTGTGTGTGTGTGTGTGTGTGTTCTAAATATCTTTGAGCCTCAGACAAATGTAGTATATTTAGTGTTGTACTATTTATGTTATATTATTGTCTATCCTGCTATAACTGGAAAAACATTACTCTTGGAATATTTACAAGAAAACCATAAAATATCTAAGTACATAGACTTAATAAAATATGTTTAGAAACACTTTAGTAAGAATTAACACATATTTATTATTCGTAAAGGAAACACAAATAGAGGTGAAAGCTCTTAATCCGCGGACTTTCGAAGAAATACTTTCTTTCTCGTCAAAGGGGAGGAGTTAGCTAATTACGTAAAGAAATTTTGTTTGTAAAGTATTTAAAGAAGCTAAGAACAAAACATATCATACTAGGAATAGATTAGGCACAGAGATGCAACATTTCGGCTTAGTTGACAAAGTTGAGCCTATTAGATTGAAGACATGTTTATTTACAGACCTGTGGACTAAATTAATCGCTTAGCTAATATTCCTTCGGAAACCATTATCAAAATGATGAATTACTTCACGTTTGAAAATTGGTTTTGTAGAAAATAAGTATTTTTTATTGTTTTTTTTTTTTTCCTAATAAAAATTGATTTTTATCTTTGCATAACTTTCATTGTTATTTGGTAACGCTCGTGTCACTAACGTGCATGTCGGCTCCGGTGAAACTGCGTTGCACTGTAAAAAAAAAAAAAAATTCTTTTTTGTGGTTCTTAAGCTTGGACATATGCGTGGTTATTTATTACTAGCTTGCAATCCGGTGTTGCCCGGTCGGACAATACGCTTAAATATGATATTTTAATTAACGCAGATTGCATATGTATTATTATAGAATCAATCCTCTATTGATTATTATATACTACGAGGAATCATTTGCCAGATGGACTAATTCGCATAAAAATGTTAATGTCGTTCGTCAAATTCCGTTTGTGTTTATTTACAATATCACGTCAGCTGATATTTGCCCTGGAAAAAGTCACTTCTGATTAATATTTAGTTTTAAAATATGCAAACGAAGAAATGATTTGCAACGATTCTAAATAATTATTTTATCGTAAATTGAACTCATTAATAAGTAAAAGATTAAAATAAAATGGTGAGGTACATTAGGGCTTGAACAAGAGATCATTCGATCTGTAGTCGAATGCTCTACCACTGAGCTATATCTCCAGATTATAATAAATCTGTTTTTTTTTTTTTTTGCTTGTTTGTTTTTTTAGAAGTAATCATTTGCTGAAATTTTATTATCTCCCTTGACCGGTGTAACGTAAAGTATTTTCCTAAAAAAATTTTTTTTTTTTATTTATGAGAGAAAAAAAGCTATTTTTAGGATCGGATTTTATTGATTTTCGATACTTATCGGACGAATTCCTGTACAAAAGATATCTAAGAACATTATCAGGCATATAAATTAACTTTGTGTGAAATTTGTAAAAAAAAATAGGCTCAGCCGTTTCGGAACCTATAAGGAAGCAACTCACACACACACACACACACACACACATACACGCACATAGTGACTTTTATATAATAGTAGAGACTATTGCTAAGCAAAAATAACTTCTCTTTTTTTTAATGATTGCAGTTTTCTAAATGGGATGTTTTGTCCATATTATGTCTCTTAAGCCTCTTTGAAATAAATATTTTTATTTATTTAATTTTATTTTCATTTAATACCCATTATTTCGTGTTCATCTGAGCTTTCACAAAAGATGTTGGCATCCGTTAATCCTATTTTAAATAAAACTATATTGAGTATAGCAGCGGTGTTCAAATTTTCACAATGATCGTTTATTTACCTGCACATAATATAATCGTGTATACATACCGAACTATATACTCTATCAGCTGCCGAAGGGAAATTCACTTTTCTTTTCGCCGTATCAAAGTTCTTCAGTGTGGTTAGACTGGTAAGTTCTTCAAGCTCATATCGAACCCTAACCGCTTTTACCACATTCATGGATTCTAGCCGTTAGAACTAGCACAACTTCTTTTCCTAATCCGAGTGAACTTGTGCGTTTAAATTGTAAAAATAATTTCTATTGTTGACTAGCTGGGTGCTGGTGTTGCCCGGTCGTACAATACACTTAAACATGATATTTTAATTTATGCAGATTGCGTATGTATTATTAGAGAATCAATCAATTGAATATTCCATATTACGAGGAATAATTTCCCCTAGTGGACTAATTCGTAAAAATAAATAAAAAACATAAAATAAAAAATAAAAAGTCTAATAATAATGTCGTTCATCAAATTCCGTCTGTGTTTGTTTACAACATCACGTCAGCTGATATATGAGTTTAACGATGAATGTTCTAGAAAAGTCACTTCTGAGTAATGTTTAGTTTTAAAATATGCAAACGAAGAAATGATTTGCAGTGATTTTAAATGGTTCCTCTTATTTTATGGTAAATTGAACTCATTAATAAGAAAAGAAAATTTAAAATAAAACCGTGAGGTACACTCGGCTTGAACAGGGGATCATTTGATCTGCAGTAGCGTGCTTTACCAGTGTGCTATATCTCCACATGGTAATAATTCTGTTTGTTTGTTGTTGTTTTTTTAAGAAATGATTTGCTAAGATTTTATTATTTCCCTTGGACGGTGTAACGTAAAATATTCCCCTGTAAAACATATTTTCATCTATAAGAAAGAAAGATTACTTTTATGAATGGATTTTTTTTTTTCGATTTTCAATACCTATCAGATGAATTTCTGTATAAAACATATCTAAGAACACTGCCAAACATATAAATTACCTTTGTGTGAAATTTGCAAAAGATATGCTCAACCGTTTCGGAACCTATGAGGAACTCTCTCTCTCTCACACACACACACACACACACACACATACACACACACAGTGACTTTTATATAACAATGGAGATGTTTAAAATAAGCGGGTTTTTTTTATTATTACGACAAAGTACAAACAATATTTTAATTAAAAAGTATTTAAAATCAGAATTTTCTCAGTTTGTTTCGTTGCCTCCGTTCAGTTCAGTCTCGAAAGACAAAGGATACTCCCTGTAGGGACAGCTGCGCGTGGCAAGGTGTGGTTGCGCGTCCAACCACACCTCTCCTGAATCGGCACTGCTTGAGCCCAGTGTCAAGAAGTCCAGGACGACTGGAAACAATGTTATAATATAAGTAACATGATTTAATAAACTCGTCAATAACCCTGCTTGTATATAAAAAAAAAAACATGATTAATGCAACCGTCAATAACTCTGCTAATATATAATTAAAATGATTAAATGCACCCATAAATGTATATCAATAATATGATTAAATACACCTGTCAATAACTACTGCCATTATATAAACAACATTATTATAAACACCTGTGAATAACCCTTCTACTATATAAATAAGATCATTACATACATCCATTAATAACACAATTAGTATATAACATGATTAAATACAACCGTCAATAACCCTGTAAGTATATACATAACATCATTATATAAATCCGTTCATAACTCTGCTAAATAACATAGTAAAATACTCCCGTAAATAAGCCTGCTAGTATATACATGATAGATTATACCTGTACAGTAGCCTTGATAGTATATAAATAACATAATTAAATAAACTCGTCAATAAACCTTATAGAATATGTATCACATTGCCAGCATATTAATAACATTATTAAATAAACTCGCAAGAACTCTACTTGTATATTTAAACATGGTTATATATACACACGTAAAAACACTGCCAGTATATAAATAACATGATTAAATACACCCGTCAATAAACCTGCTAGTATATAAAAAAAAAAGTATGATTAAATATACCCGTCAAAAGCCCTGCTAGTATAAAAATAATAGGATTATGACAACAGAATATTCTTTTCATTATTTTGATTCACGGGTATATATCAGTTAATATCGCATATGTTTTAGATAGAGTGATGTGGTTCTCAATTGATTATCTGTGTCTAACTGTGGGGGATATATATACTCGAGGGTCAAAGACAATGAGGAGATCATTCTCTTGTCATAACCCTAATGAGTAATCAGTATTATAAGTATTATATGCAAGTAACCGGGTCTAGAATATAAAACAACATGATGACATACACACGTCAATAATCCGGCTCGTATATATATATATATATATATATATATATATATATATATATATAATTAAGCATATATATATATATATATAATTAAGCATATATATATATATATAATTAAGCAAATATATATATATATATATATATATATATATATAATTAAGCAAAGAAAAGGTTTTTTCCACGTTGCTCCCTTTCTGTCGAAAATAATTATTAAAGAGAACAACTTAGACACCGGTTAAACGCGATATATATATATAAAAAAAAAATCGTAATTTCACTTAATTTTATTATTTTTATTTTACTTATTTACTGTATTTTATTTTATCATTATCTATTTTAAGACTCCATTTTTTCACCTCCTATTCTTATTTTTAGACACCATCTTTTAAGTTACTACGCTATTTTATCCCAATCCAATTATTTCTAATTAAAAAAAAAAAAAAAGAATTCTTTCGTAATCTCGTGTCATTTTATTTACTTAATCTATCACCGCTATATTTCCAAAAACAATTTCTTTTAATCTCTACGATATTTTAACTTTTAGACGTAATCCACTACACTAGTTTACTCTAATTTATTTTTTCTCTCATAAAAGGTATATATACGTATATATGACATCTAATTTACGTAAGGAAAACACGTTGCTCTCCCCCATCATTATATATAGCCCCAATCCTCCGACTCTCTCGTCAATGACCATCCCTCTTGAAGAAGCCCGCATAAATCGGGCGAAACGTTGAGTATCCAGGTCCTTCCACCTCCATTTTATTTCATATATATATATATATATATATATATATATATATATATATATATATACATATATATATACATATATATATATATATATATATTTCATATATATATATATATATATATATATATAGAGAGAGAGAGAGAGAGAGAGAGATAGAGAGAGATAGAGAGAGAGAGATTTGTTATTGTTGTTTTTTCAAGCGATACATACGGTTAATATTGGTTCCGCCTCGAAGCTCATTTTTTTATTTACTTATAGAGTCGCTCTTTTAATTTGTTTGGACGAATATAACATTTTTATTTATTTATTATTTTTAAAACAGTAATCTACGTACACGCGTGTTTCGAGGTCGTTACCTCTCGTCAGCGTAGTACAACTGTTTCTAGGGTTCGAACCTCATACCATGTTTACCACAGTCCGGTGCCTTAACCGTTAGACCACAAACCCTAGATTGATTATACTGTTTATTTTTATCGCTTATAAATTTAGATTTGTTATTGTTGTTTTTTCAAGCGATACATACGGTTAATATTGGCTCCGCCTCGAAGCTATATATATATATATATATATATATATATATATATATATATATATATATATATATATATATATATATATATATTAGATACATGCCTGCTGGTATAAATGCATGCGTCAAAAACGTACTAGTTGATAAATAATGTATGTAACTACATCTGTCAGAAACACTGCTTGTATATAAATAATGTTATCAAATATACTCGTCAATAACACTGCTTGTGTATAAATAACATTATCAAATATACCCGTCAATAATACAGCTTATGTATGAATAACATAATTTAATATGACCTGTAAACAACTCTGCTAGTATATAAATGACATGATTGAATAATTCGCTAATAACCCTGCTAATAAATGAATAACATGATTAAATACACTCGTCTATAACCCTGCTAGTATATAAACACCATAATTAAATACACCCCTTCAACTGCCCTACTAGTATATAAATAACATGATAAAATACACCCGTCAATATCCCTGCTAGTATAAAAAAATAACATAATTAAATACACCCGTTAATTACTCTGAAAGTATATAAACAACATGATTAAACACACAGGTCAATAACCGGGTCTAGAATATAAAAAGCATCATTAAATACATCCGTCAATAATCCTGCTAATATATAGTGATATTATTAAATATACTCATCAATAACATCTTTTGTATATAAATCAGATGAGTAAATACACCTGTAAGAAACCCTGTTAGCGTATAAATAACTTCATTATATACACTTGTCAATAACCCCGCTAGTATATAAATGACATGATCAAATACACCAGTCAATCACCTTGTTAATATATAAATCACACGATTAAATAACTCGTTAATAACCTTGCTATTATAAAAACGAACATGATTAAATACACCCGTCGATAACGTTTCAGGTATATAAACAACATGATTAAATACAGCCCTTTAACTGCATTACTAGTATATAAATAACATGATTAAATACACCCCTTTAATTGCATTACTAGTATATAAATAACATGATTAAATACACCCCTTTAATTGCATTACTAGTATATAAATAACATGATTAAATACACCCCTTTAATTGCATTACTAGTATATAAATAACATGATTAAATACACCCCTTTAATTGCATTACTAGTATATAAATAACATGATTAAATACACCCCTTTAATTGCATTACTAGTATATAAATAACATGATTAAATACACCCCTTTAATTGCATTACTAGTATATAAATAACATGATTAAATACACCCCTTTAATTGCATTACTAGTATATAAATAACATGATTAAATACACCCCTTTAATTGCATTACTAGTATATAAATAACATGATTAAATACACCCCTTTAATTGCATTACTAGTATATAAATAACATGATTAAATACACCCCTTTAATTTTAGTACTAGTATATAAATAACATGATTAAATACACCCGTCAATAATCCTGATTGTATATAAATAACATGTATAAATACACTAGTAAATAATCCTGCTATTATATAAATAACATGATTAAATAACCCGCTAATAACCCTGCTAATATAAAAAAAAAACATGAGTGAATACAAGTTTATAAACAACATGATTAAATACACGCCTTTGACTGCACTATTACGTCAATAATCCTGCTCGTATATAAATAACATGCTTAAATACACCCTTCAGTAACCCTACTGGTATATAAATAACATATGATAATACACCCGTCAATAACTATGCTCGTATAAAAATAACTTGATTAAATACACTCGTCAATAACACTGGTAGTAGTTAAATAACTGTTGTGGGGTACAAATCACCCCTATTTGAGAATTAAGTGGAATTAACAAGTCCTATTAATACCACTGGTTTCAGAGATTAAATAGAGGCATTCATACCATGTTTAACCGCATGCTACGAACACGTTCCTCTTATACCACTTTAGTGGCTCTTGTATTCTTTATGATAAATGCATATTATATTTTATATACTTTACACTACTTTTGGTTTCTTTCATTTGTGACCCCTAGTATGGGTCTACAACAACTGGCTGACGAGTATGATTCAAGAACTTCCCGGATCAATCTACAGCAGTGCTTACAACAACTCGATGACGAATATTCGGGTAAGGACTCACTCTAACAACAACAAAAAAACAGCCATTTGAAAACAACATTGACGACTAAAAGGATTCAAGAAAAAAAAACACACGTGGATATTCGAAATAATTTTTTCCTAAACTCGGCAGAAATTCGAAACTTTAAAAGTATTTATTTTTCAAAAGTCAGTGAAGAACAGGAAAAACTATTTGTCTACGTTGGATAAAAATAACATTCAAGCGTAAAAATCCACAAACACGGGATAAAGAACGCTTCGAAAAAGGACAACCATTCTTGCCGAAAAATGGATTTAAGAAAGACTTCGTCAAAAACCGTATCTTGCTGTTAAAAAAGCTACTAAAAGAGTAAACTACGAATTGAAACAGAACTCAAGACAATTGCTTTTAGAATTATTACTACTGAATTAGCGAGGCCAAGTTTCAGTAAGTACAAAAAACAGCAACTTTTTTTCCATCACTATAAATACAAGTAATGTTTGTCGTTCCAAAAAGCATATACGTCGTATGGTTAAAAGGAATTAACGTTGGCAGAAGAAAAAAAAAACTCCTGCAAAAGTAAATGATATATTTTATTTTATTGGCTAAAGCGAGTATTCGCACAATTAAAAAAATGACGTCGGATTTTAATCCTATTTAAATAAACTTTTCACTGGTCGACGAGACTGCACATGGAAGAAGAAAAAAACGATTTCATTAAGCACGACAAGTAAAGTGTTAACGAGAAAAGGACATTTTTTCGCAGAGAAATCGAAAAGAATAGCCAATATTAAATAAATGCTATAAACTCTCTTTCACGGCTAAGTAAATAAAAGAGGAAAAGAAAATGTGTATGATCAACAAGGAATTGAACCCAGTACCTACACGTTACGAAAATTGAAAAATGAAAAACGAAATCTATTGCTTTCTGCATAAATGCAAACGCCGAATTATTTTCTCAGGAAAAATGCCACACGAGGAAATAAATATATGAAAGAAATATTCGTTAAATAACCAGGTACGAATTTTGTAAAGGTTTTTCTATAGAGTGGTACTATTGAAAAAGTAAATCAACGTGTTGTTTCTGAAAAAACTCATTTTGTCATATTAAATAATTCTAAACCTTCCAAAAATAAAATGGACGATTTTGCAAAACTGGTTTTGGGAATGGTAAAATTCCAACAAAGTCAACAATTAGAACTTGAAAAAAGGTTCCGAGAAGAGCAATTGGCAATACAGAAGCAAGTAGCAATACAGAAACAAAACGACGAAAGGCAACTGTCAATAAAAAACAGATGGAAGAAAAACAGTTAAATTTAATGAAATACCTCAAGAAAAAACAGGGAAGAGAAAAGAAAGAAATGAACGAACCAATATTGGAATTGAAAAAATACATTTAGAGCAATAAAACCAGTCAGATAAAAAATGGATCTGATAACGCAAGTTCTGGTGAATAAGGACAGCGGAGAAGAAACCATCACGGCTTTTTCCCAAAACGTGATCTGGTCAGTTATTTCATTAGGTCCTACGTTTACTAGAAGAGATGGACACTGATATAAAAGACACGGTAAAGTCGTGTAAGGGATGCGCATTGGCTGCAAAAGCGCCCCAATACAATTTAGCCCGTGGCCTAAAGCGGAGCCCCCATGGCAAAGAATACACGTAGATTACGCAGGCCCACTGAATGGAAACTATTATTTAATAGTAGTAGACAATTTTTCAAAATGGCTTTAGGTATTTCGATGTAAAAGTCCAACGACAGACTTTACAATCAGTGCTCTTCACGAATTCGCTAGGTTTGGTGTGGTTGATTGTCTAGTGTCAGACAATGCCACACAATTAACTTCAGCAGATTTTAAAAGCTTCTGCGAGGATTTCCAGGTTAACCACATAACGACGCCAACCTATCATCCCCGCTCGAACGGTCAAGCAGAGAGGTTTGTAGACACACTAAAAAGAGCCCTGAAGAAGGCCAAAGGAACGCCCTCAGAAAAGGCGCTACAGCAGTTTTTACAAGTTTACCGAATTACGCCAAATGAAAGCACTCCACCGAAGATGTCGCCGTCAGAGTTAATGTTCACGAGGAAAATTAGGCCCGTCTTCGAAAAACTTTTTCCAAAACAGGTGAAACCGCCAAATATTATAGTTCCTAAAGAGATGACGAATGACAACCTCCTGCTGAACAAGATATATGACACGTTCGACTTGGTAACACCACAAGCAGGCGGACAACGCTGGTCCTCTAGAAAAAAGAAAATTACCGACCCGATTGAGATCAACCTCAAGAAAAAGGGCTATACGACCATTCCAGGGGAATAAAAAGTTCGGGAGGGGGTGTTGTGGGGGTACAAATCACCCCCATTTGAGAACTAAATCGAATCAAACAGTCCTATGAATACAACTAGTTTCAGAGACTAAATGGAGACATTCAGATTATGTTTAACAGTATGCTATGAACTCCTACCCGGCATTTTTCTGATTTAGTATCTGTTCCATTAGCATACAATTTTTGAAAAAGTCCCGGTGACTACCCACTTTACCACTCGTTGGCCATTTAAGGGGGGTTCTTGCCTTTTTTAAGGACCAATCCCATTCTTTGGTGGTGAGGTCCTTAAAGCTTTTCTGTCTTCTCTCTCTTTGCCCATATAGGGCCATTAACTGTTTTTGTTTTCTATTTCTTTCAGATAGTCCAGTGCTTAGTGGAGACTTAAGCAGCCGGCCGGTCTAGGGGTGACTGGCGTGCCTTTTGCGGCGGGTCTCCGCTAAGTGCTGGGCCACCAAATAAATAGGGCTTTTCCGCCCAAACGAGGGGACGCCCTCAACGCTCGACCTGGAGGCGGTCAAGATCCAGGGTCCCGTCCATTCATTGCGGGGGTTACAACACCCGGCGGCACCCAATCGTCCGTTTCCGCGTCCGTTGCTGGGGTTGCCACACCCGGGGGCGCCCCATCGTCCGTTTCCGCGTCTTTTGCGGGGTTTGCCACACCGGTAGCACCCCATCGTCTGTGTCCCTGTCCGCGTCCGTATCAGGAGGTACCAAACCTGCTGGTACCTCAGCGTTCGTATCGTCCATGTTGGGGGTACCACACCCGATAATCCCTCAACGTCGTTCGGGGAAATCCTGTCTGGTCCGTTCAGACGACCTTGGCAGATGGTCAACGACGCGGTGGTCGTGGTGGACCAGGAAACACACAACAAGTAGCTCAACAATGCGCTGACAACGAAAATTAATTCACCAGGATCTTGGGGGCCCCCAGGAGAAAAAGTCGTCCCAATTCTACAAGGACATTCTCACAAACAAATATGCAGATTATGTTCAAGGAGGTGTCATCAAGCTATTACCAGGGACCATAGAAAGGATCAACGAGAGATTCGTGTCCCTCGTAACCTTGGACGCAAAAAACAAGGGGCTCACAGGCGTGCACAAGGACAAGATGATAGAACTACTGGGCGACCTCAACACCCCGGCCCAATATGCAGTCCGAAGGAGCTACGCCATGTGGGATCTCATTTTGCCAACAAAAGAAGACGCAGAGGAAGTGGCAAAAGGGGATATCACATGGAAGACGCTCAAGCTCAAGCTAGAATAGCAATCCAAAAGAAGGACCATGGTCACCATCCTGGGGGGTCCCGTGTTTCTTATGTGAAGACCAGATGGGTGCCATTATGGCACAGTATGGTGAAGTAGAAGTTAACCCGGTTAAAGGACACAGAAGCATCATGACGGGTGAATACAAAATCAGGATTAGGTTAGACAGAAAGGGTTTCAACGAGATCCCGACCCAGTTAACATGCGAAGGATGGGCAATGTCAGTAATTGTGGAGGGCAGGAGTCCACATTACTGGCATTGTCAGAAGCCCGGACACATGGCCAGAGCCCCCCCTCAAAACTACCAACCACGAAACTGACAGAGGTGCCAACAAAAAAGTGCCATTTCAAGAAGAAACTGGAGAGAAGGCAGAAGAAAACAAAGACACTTGGAGCAAAGTAGTGGCGAAAAAGGGCAAAAAAGCGGAGACGGCGCCGCAAAACACCTCGAAGATTGGGAGCAGGCTCTGGCAAAAGGAAGATGACGACCAGCGCTTCGGAGTCTGAGGGAGAAAACGAGCTGCCAAATGTAAAACCACAAGAGAAAAGGCTGAGAGAAAAGGAAAAGAAGAGCGAGGAAGAACATAAAGACAAATCCGCTGAACTTCCATCAAAAACTCCAGTAACCCCCTCTCAACACCAGAGGAAGTTCTGCTCACCCCTCCCCTATTTAACACCCATACAGAGGGACATGAAGAGGTCCCAGTCACTGCGAAAAATGCTCCTGCCCCGACCCAAAGCAAAAACCAGAAAATTCCTGTTTTAGGCGGAGGGAGAAGATATGCGAGGCGGACAGTAGCCAGATCATCGAGGACTTAAATGGACGCCAACAAAGGTACATAAAGAACAATTTAAGGAGGTTGAGGGTAAATAGATGTCAGGCCCACGCAATTTCCCCGATGCACCTGGCTTAATTACATTTTTTCTTGTAATCTGTTATGGAGACCGCCGACTTTGGTCAGGACTTCCGCAAGTGGATCTCTGTTCTGTATTGTAATCCTGCGGTAGCGGTACAAGTAAACAGTAGGTTGTCGGAGTCTTTTGGGGGTCTCTTGGTCGGTACGCCAGGGTTGTCCGCTGTCGCCTCTGTTGTATGTCCTGGCGGTGGAGCCCTTCCTTCGCAAGTTAAGGGACGAGGCGGCTAGACCAGTCCTGTGTGGCATAGCTATACCTGGTGGCAAATTTGTCAGGGTGTCCGCGTACGCTGATGATGTCACCATGTTCGTTGCACGACCTAGCGATATTAAAGCGGTGATGAAGGCGGTCGCTGAGTATGAAGAAGTCACAACCGCCGTAGTCAATCGCAGCAAGTCCGTTGGCCTGCGGTTGGGCGTTTGGACCGGGGTTAACTCGCTTCCAGGTGAGTTCGGCTGGCCGGATGGTCCGGTTAAGATGGCTGGACAAAAATTCGTCGGAAGTACAGACGAAGGTCGAGTTGTCAGTAAGGACTTGGATTCGCAGGGGATTGTCCCTGAAGAGTCATGCGGAGCCGTGAGCAACTTACGTCTTTCCGCTGATCCTTTACCGCTTGTCAGTATTTCCCCAGCCTGCGTGCCGCTGTAAGGCTTTAGAGCAACTCCTTTTCAGACTTTTTTTGGAAAGGGGGAAAGCTGTATGACCGTAGACAAGTCTGTACACAGAAACTCGGCGAAGAAGGCTTGGGAATGCCTGACAGTCATAAGTACGCGGAAAGAGGAATTGCATTGGGTACCAGTTGTGGAGCAAGCTTTCCCAAAAAATCATATCCGCCCCTGCCGTTGAAGGTCGCAAAAGACTGGTGGGAGAATCGCGGTTCCACTCCGAATGCTGAGCCGCCCTTAGGGCATTGCCGGGGTTCAGTGACCTTGCACGGCCTAGGAGGAAGCTATATCGGGATTTAGTGGTGGGGACCGCTAAGGATCCGCTGGTTGAGCGGCTGCACATATCGAGGGAGCAGGTCCTCTCTCAGTGGAATTGGGCGCCAGCCAGAAGCTACATAAATAATTTCGAATTTTCATTGACATGGAGGCATGTCCGGAATGCGCTGCCACTTTTCAGCATGCTTGCCAGGGACTGCAGACGGGATGAATACGTTCTCTTTTGCCCCCGCTGCGAGGAGGATGAGGATGAAACAAGAAATCACGCCTTTTTTTCTTTGCAGCGGATTTCGGAGGCTCTGGGAGTACGTCGAAAAGGTAACGGCTCGCATCGACCCCGAGCGGTTGGTGCCACTTGATTTGGCGTACGTCATCAACAATATGGACCCGCCGTTCATTGGGGAGAAACGGTTGGTGTTTCTCGTGATCCTAGCTGTAGTGGCTTACACGTCTTAACATTGTCTATGGGGTTGAATCTGTTTCGGATCGGGATCTGGTTGCTTACTTTAAGCATTAGCTTAAATATCAGATGCGATTGGAAAATGTTACATCGCATAGACTTTGATAGGAGATGGGTGCACAACACTAGTTTGTGCATCCGATGAGGCGCTAGGTTTGAGTTTGTTTTCCCACCCCAGTATTATTGGTAAGGTGGTGTTAAGGTTCTACGGAACCCAGCCCCGAGCAAAGTTTTTAGAGTAGGATTAGTTAGGTCTTAACCACTGCGAGTGGAAAATGCTTTGTTAGGTACTGTCCCCGATTTTATTTTTTCATCGATGCCCAGTCCACCCTTTGTTCTGTCCCTGGTCTGTTGTCCCTATACGTACATTTATCTGTGAAGACGCCGTCCATTCCTTATACTACCCATCCCTATCTAATTTATTTTCGAGAAATCGCACCTAGGTCCCCCACTCCCTACTAGGGAACGACTTGCTTGGTTTCAACCTTCGGTACCGGAAGACAGTGGGTGCACCATATTTAGAAGTAAGTTGGATGGATCCCTTACTAACCCGCCCTCATAGGTATTGTCTTTAGTTGTTTTCTTTTTCTTTTTTTTATGTATCTTAGCTTGCCCCCCTCCCCATCATCTCATCCCCCATTTATATAATTTTTTTAAAAAATCCGTTTTGTTTGTACATATAAATTTTATTCTGTTTAATTGTAAATAATTGTTTTTCAGATCTTGTAAATAAAGCCGACTCATACGCTGGGGAGATTTTAAGTAGATAAACTCCATGATAAGAATGAGGTATTATGGTGATAGTCTTAGTGTAAGGATTCTAATAAAGTCTTTGCAAGTCTAGTTTATAGTTTAGCATGACCCTCGACCCCCACTTCCTCCTACTAGCCTTATGCCTACGTGCTTTGAACCCCAAATGAGGCTCTGGCAGTAGATAATGCCAGGGCTGGGGCCAAACGCTAAATAGATATGTTTAACCGCATGCTACAAACACGTTCCTCTCATACCACTTTAGTGGCTCTTTTAATGTTTATACACTTTACACTACTTGTGATTTCTTTCATTTGTGACCTCTAGCACGGGTCTACAACAATAACATGATTAAATACACCCATCAAAACACGGCTTGTATACAAACAACATGATTAAATACAAACGTCAATAATTCTGCTAGCATATAAACCTGCTAATATTGAAATCACATTCATAATAACATCTGTCAGAAACCATTCTTGTATCGTAGAGCATTTGACTAGTGTATAAATAATTAAGAACTGTGCAGGCATATAAATAAGATGATATAAGTGGCATGTATAAATGCACACGTCAATAGCATGTATAATATATAAGTCAGGAACCTTGTTAAAATACTCAACAACATGTATAATAAATACGAATAAATGCGAATAAATACACCGGTCATGAACCCTTCTAGAATATAAAGTATGACTTTTTTGAATAAACTCATCAAGAACCCTGCTAGTATATAAATAACATGTATAAATACTGATATATTTATACATCTGTCTGGAGCCCCGCTGGTATATAAATAACATGTATGAATACATTCGTCAAAAAACCTGCCATTATAAAAGAACATTTATAAATACATCCGTCAAGAACCCTGCTGGAAACATATATAAATACATTCGTAAAGTAATCCTGATAGTTTATAAAAACATTTATATACAATACTCTCGAACAACCGTAAAGTGGCGTTCAGACTACAAAGCGTTAATAACTAAATATAGGAGGAAGCAGACCCTACACTACGTCACTAGAATGGCCCATAAGACCTGGCCTACGAGGAGCGTGCAATCAATAATGCCCCTGACCCACTTTCAGTCGTCTGATCTAGCTGAAATTTTGCATGTGCAATGGTTTATATCTCTACGGCTTATGTGGTAAATTACGGCTCTGAACTAATTGTGGTTTCTGTTTTACAGGTGTTTGAACTGAGTCAGGTGTGAAATGGAGCCTACTGAATGTCGAGAAGTGATCCGGTTTTTGTATTTGAAAGGACGCACACACACCTCAGGAGACTTTTGATGAAATGAAAGAAACTTATGGTGATAATGCCCCATCATATGATCTTGTAAAACGCTGGCATCGTGAATTCAAACATGGCCGGAAGTCTGTGGAAACAGCTCCCAGACCTGGTTTATCCCCTTCTGCCATTGATGAGGCATCTGTCCGTCAAGTTGAGGCTGCCATTTTGGAAGATCGGCGCATTACTATTCGCCAAATAGCCCAAGATGTCAAGAGTAGTACAGGGTCTGTGGAAACTATCATTCATGACCATTTGCATATGCATAAGGTGTATGCCAGATGGATTCCCAGGTTGCTCACACCATTCCAGAAGCAAGAACGCGTCGAGTGCTCGAGGATGAATTTGGAGATATGCCAAGATGAGTCAAAGTTTTTCAAAAGACTGATTACACAGGATGAAACCTGAGTCCATCACTATGATCCAGAGACCAAAGCCCAGTCAATGCAGTGGAAGCACTTGGACTCACCACCTCCAAAGAAGGCAAGGGTGCGGCCCTCCGTTGGCAAGGTCATGCTCACAGTCTTCTAGGACCAGGACGGAGTAGTGACGACAGATTTCCTGGCAAAGGGTATCACAATTAAAGGAGCTTATTATGCTTCACTTTTGAGGAGATTAAGGGAAGCTATCAAAATCAAGAGGCGGAGCAAGATCAGCAAAGGTACCCTCCTCCTGCAGGACAACGCTCCGGTCCACAACTCGCATATCGCCAGATCAGAAGCACGGGCGTGTGGTTATGAAACGTCCCCATCCTCCCTACTCTCCTGACCTTGCACCCTCTGACTTTCACCTCTTCCCAGCCATGAAGTTGTTTTTGAAGGGAAAGCGTTCCCCAGATGATGCAGCCTTGATTTATGAAGTCACGTCGTGGTTGGAGGACCAACCTGGGAAGTTCTACAAAAACGGCCTCCAGAGCTGCATCAAACGATGGGAGAAATGCATAACTCTGGGTGATTACTATGTAGAGAAAGGCTAATAACTGTGCCAAGTTTCGTTGCTCTACTGGTATGGGAAGTGGGTCAGGGGCATTACATTGCACGCCCTACGTATGACTGGTTTGAGATCAGTTTCTGTTAAGTGTTGAAACAGTATGTTGATTAAAGATGGCGGTGAAGATTCAGTGCCGTTCCGATCTTGAGTGTTAAGTAATTCCTAGTAACAAAGATGGCGACGATGAATCAAATGCAGGTTCGTGACAGAAACGACAGCGAACTGATTGAATCCAAAATTCGACAATTTTTATAGTAACTTTGGAAGCTTCTGATTGGTTGGTTATTATAACTTGTGGTTATGAAAACGACCGTCCGAATCATTTGTGTCATACCCTATTAGGAGTCAAAAATATTTTAACAGTTTCTTTTCTATGATTTGAGCTACCAGTCTAGATTGATGAGCCATATCTAACAAGCGTACTCTTTTTCTAAGGGACAATTTAGCCACATTTATACACTCAGTCGCCTTATACTTTCAGTAGTAGCAGTTCTACCGGGTATATGACAGAGGAGCGGGATTTAGACGTAAGAATTAGGGTGTGTTTTGTAGAAAATTAGAGTTTGTCGCAAACATTTTTACATTAGAAGTCACTGGATAGTGATCGAGAGCAAGTTTGGTGGTTAAATAGACAGTCGCCCTGCAGAAAGATCTCTGTAAAACCAGCATTTACTCAAACCAAGCCTGTGATTGTGTCCAGTAGAGAAAAAAAAATCCATTATTGCGGACTCTTTTGTAATTTAAAATTGATGAGTAAGATAAAAAGAAGAGACTATAACTCCTCGACTACGACAACCTAGGTATCATTGTATAAGTATAATGCTATATAATATAATATATATATAAAGAATATTATATATATATATATATATATATATATATATATATATATATATATATATATATATATATATATATATGTATAGAGTGAGAAAGAGAGAGATTGTGTGAGAGAGAGAGAGCAAAATACATAGATCCAATATCCGGTACAAGTTTTATTCTTTTCTTTAAAGGAAGTGGTATTTGATCATTCCGGCTGGGGTTCCATAATTTAATATTCTATTTTGTTTTTAAATATATTTTTAATCCTCGAAACAGTGTTGAGTGGTTCGTAGTAGACAACTGATGATTCCTGAAAACTTAGGAATTAGAATTTTCCCACGAAGGACTAAAATTAAGATTTTTATTTTTTTTATATAGTTTTTAAGGTTAAAAAAGCTTCCAAATTATATATATATATATCCAAATATATATGTATATATACATACATATATATAATCTATATATACACAGGCATATATATATAGATATATATACATATATACATATATATACATATATACATACATACATACATATATATATACACATATATAAACATACATTTTTCTTTTAAAGTCTAACGAAGTTACTGGATCGTTGATACGATTCGGGAGCCGAAACATGTGTAACTAAGCAGATGAAACGATAATATATATATATATATATACATATATATGTACATACATTTATATACATACATAGATAGATATAGATACATATATATACATACGTATATATATATACATATATATACATATGTATATATATATATATGTTGTTGTTGTTGTTTTCCCTTTTAAGGGCTGATAATAAGTAAAACAACACTGTGGTATATATAGAAGAGTGTACTTGCAGAAGAAAAGAATAGTCTGTTGCAAAAAGACTACTGTGTACGTCACATCGCAGGAACATGTGACATAGGCTTGGAAGGTTAGATTCGGTGGGACATTGAAAAAAATGCAGCGTACTCTGACCCTGCAAAATGCCTGAATTGTTACAAAATTGTTTTCTTCGAGAAAATAATTTTACCCTGGGGCGGGTATTCTTCATTTTCGGTAGATATTCTATAGCATTATTAGGATAAATTACCACTATTTTCCTAATGCACACGGAAATATTTTTTATCGTAACTATCGCTACTAGTTTAAAACCAGTAAAAAAATTTACTAGCAATGACTTGGTGAACCAAAACAAAAATGTAGTAGGCAAAAAAAATAAATGTTCTGTCAGCAACAGTACAACTTCAAAATAGTCAATATCGCCCACCTCCAGAAGAGAGGGAATTCCTGTCCGTGATAACCGTGGTAAAAGAAGACACACTCCAATCGCCAGAAACACCCACACACACAATTTGCAGGACACTGCCGACTCGTCTCTAGCCTCCTGCTTTTATAGTGGCCGGGAATTATCTATTTGCATAATCACATGAGAAAGAAACGTGATTTTCCGAGAGTTGCATGAGGTAAACGCTAATAAAACCCCCCGGACGCCATCTTGGAATTCTCTTTTCCCCCCAACCCGTGACACAACAGACGTACCCGAGGTAAGCTCGTTTTCCCCTCATTTTAGTTATTGCTACTTCTGCTACACTCCCCCCTGATCTCATGATCACAAATGGAGCAGGGGGGCAGTCGTATCTGTCTGGTACTTCTCCGAAGAATCGGAGGCAGCACTTCCTCCCTGCCATCCTCCTCATCGCCATTATTGCCACCAGTCTGCTCCATAGGCGGTGTTTCACAATCAGGGCAGGGGGGCAGTATTCGTCTCTGACGGGTACTCCTTCGTAAAGGCAAGACGGGTGGTCCTTCCTCCGCTTCTTCAGTATGTACATTATATGGCTCAAAATCCTCTCCGTCGTCCTGCATCATACTCTCTGTCCTTTCAGAAGACATCATACTGTCTGCGTCTCCCTCTTCCTCCGATGTAACAACATAATGGCGAGGGCGCAAATCCTTCACGTGACGAGGCACACCGTCCACCAAAATCGACTGAGGGCTAATCACCTTGGTCACCTCACCCTTGCCGAACCTCGTGGTACATCGATTTTGCGGTCTTTTGACCCATACGCGATATCCAACCTGGTAAAAGCTGTTCTTGGGACCTGGGGACGCAGTTGCGAGATTGGTCTCCTTTACTCGAACTTCGTATTGATAAATCCTGTTGGCAGGCGCAGTGGAGGGAGATGTGTCGTCTCTTGGTGTGATGTTATACCAGTAGACAGCCTCCTGTATGGGACAACACATTCTAGCCGCTATTCGTTTCACTGTACGGTGACATCGCTCCGCTATGCCATTCCCGGCTGGAGCGTATGCACAACGGAATCGCAAGTGAACTCCCCATTTACATGCAAATGCTTGGAACATATTGCTGCAGAAAGCTGTGTCATTGTCTAAAAGGAGTTCATGCGGCGCGCCACGCTCGAGGAACACTGCCTCCAACTGATGAATCACGCTTGCCGAGTCCTGCCTTGCCAATTTCCTCCAAATAGAGAAACGCGATGGACCACAGTCTGTTAAAGTTAAAAAATGGAAGGTGCCATAATGCGTGATATCCATTCCAATTCTCTGCCAATTCTCGTTAACTTCCAGCTTTCCCTTTTCCCACCTGACTGGCGCTGGGTCAATGGACTAACATTCCTCGCATTTCTGTATGACCGTTCTGACAGTTGCTTTTGTCGTGGTTGGACATCTTCTGACAAAGTAGGTAGTGCGTCGCACCCCCGGATGTCCACTATCTTTGTGAATAGCCATGATTTGACTCTCATCCAGCTCGTCTGTGTGGACCGCGCCTATCACTGGGTCAAGACCGTTTTTCTTTTTCATTGCCTCAAACCACCGCTGTGGCACTCGTGTCAGTCGGTCAGCAATGTTTCGTGCTGATGGAACCATTGTCACATCCACTTTCAGGCCGTACTCTTTCACGGGCTCCTTAAGAGTGCTTAATCGCCTCCTAATAAGCATCTCGCTTGCTGCTTTGGTGCGTACTTGCGCCTTTCCAGTTAGCGTGTCCGAGACCCAATGGTATACGCAAACAGAATCTGTCTTTATGTGTAGCACCTTGCTCTGCCACTGGAGAGCCAAATTGATGCCTTTCAATACGGCATCCAGTTCAGCCAAGTTGATATGTTGAGAGTCATCTTCAGGTCGCAGCCAACATGCATCTTCCAACACAGTTTCACACATCTCCAAGGCTGCCCCAATTGCTAGGGAGCTAGCATCGACCCATATATTCAGCTCTTTGCCGTCCACACACCAATTTCCCTGTGCCGGATCGTTCTGCTGCGCAGATTTTAAGGTTTCGAACATCATACGATGTAGTACGGCGTCCCTTGCTTCATCATCCCAGCCCTTCGTTACCGAACTTACTCTCCTTCTGAGTATTCCGCAAGCCACACGAAGCCAACCGCACACCGGAAAGTGCCCGACAAGTCGACCACACAGGGAAAAGATTGTTCGTCGCGTAACAATACTGGGAGCCTCCGCAATTACATTTCCTCGCTTCCACCGCAGTTCATTGCGTTCCATCCTGACTGCCAATCCCAGCACCCGTGCACCGTCCTTCAACTGCTCCGGGTTCTTGCACTCCAACCCGAACTGCGCGAGGTGTTCTCTCACACGGGTCGCGGGCACCACGTCTTCATTGACAAAAATGTCATCAATGTAAGCAGATGCTGCGCGGCTTATAACTTCTTCCTGAGATAGTACTTCGCTGACAATTGCTCTCATTATCAAGGGAGCCACATTCAAACCAAACCCCAGACGGGTCAGACAGTATTTTTTCCCATCGATTTCCACAGTCTGGTATGGCCACAGTGTCTCATGGACCCGGACTTGTAGGTATGCTCTTCTGAGGTCCAGTAGAGACACGTTATCACCTTTTTGTCTCCACTCACGCAGCTTAGCCGCACAAACATCTGCGTTGGCCGTAAATGCGTCTACGTAATGATTTAGCTCCCGGTAGTCCATCACCGGGCGCACTTTGGCTTTTTTCTGCTGTATCACAGCCATCAGGGGAATTAGACCTTTGGGGGTCCCAATTTATCCTCTGGGTATGGCACGAGCCAACCATTATCTATCCAGGTGTGGAGCTCCTGCGTGTATTCTTCACGAATTTCTGCTGGCACTGGGTACTCTGACACTCGATTATGCAGCCTTTCAGGGGGGTGGTCCACAGACCATTTCCACGATGCGGTCCACGTTCGGTTTTGATGGTCAAAGGTAGCAGTGAAATCTGGTTCATCGATAGAAATGGCTGCGCATTTAATACTTTTCCTGGCGCCCAGCCGCACTGATCCTGTAGGCTTGACAACGACACCTCCTAGAGCTTTTATGGCGTCGATCCCTAGAAGCAAGTCAAATCCCAGTGGCTTGCCATGCACCACCAACACATCGACTCTGGCAGACGCACCTTCATCAGTGGATACAGAGACCGTTCCAACACCGCAGCACGCATGGGACATTCCACCAATTGTGTTGACATTTACGTTTGTTTTTCTCCAAGACCGGCACCGGTCTGCATGTAAAATTGTCCTGGAGCATCCTGTATCAATAAGCGCCAAACATCGCGTCCCGTCAACATGGATGCTTATCACCGGGAGCGTCGTGTTCACATCTTGGTTGGGAAGGAGACTGGCGCTTATGCGTCCTCCCCTTGCTCGTTTCCCGAGCAGTTCCGAGCCCAGTGTCCACTCTCATCGCAACGGTAACACCGTGTTCCACGTTTTCGACAGTCCCTTGCAAGGTGGCCTTTAACGTTGCATTTGAAACAGGTCACGTTAACAGGATTATTCTGGGCCCTGTTGTTGGGTGAGCGTGTGGCCGCAACCACATCCTGATTTTGTTCGCCAGTCGTCCTCAAAATTCTCGCTCTCGACATTAGCTACCCCATGGTCAGGGCTTTGATGTTCGGCACCTGTTGAAGAGCAATTGAGATGGTGTCAGGGAATCCAGTGACAAAAATTAATTTTGTGAGTCTCTCTACGCTTTCTCCTGTGAATCCGGCCAATCCAATCAACTGCCTGATTTTGTTGGCGTACACATCCACACGTTCACCAGCCCATCTAACCATAGTTATTTTTCTATATGCTGCAAACGCGTCATCAGTAAATGTCTCCTTTAATCGAGCCTCAATCTGGTCTATTTTCTTTTGATCGTCCTCCTCCATTTCCATGTAGAGGGCCAGCGCATCGCCTTCCAGGTATAAAGGTAGCAGACTCGCTACGTCATCCACCTGCTGAAGTTGTGCGACAAGTCTCACTTTTTTCAGCCACGCTACAACGTCTCCCTGGCCAGAGAACGGCTTGATAATATCACTGCTTATCCGCACCTTCGCCATATTCGGGCCGAAATAGCTTGAAACAAAAATGTAGTAGGCAAAATAAAAAAAAAATGTTCTGTCAGCAACAGTACAACTTCAAAATAGTCAATATCGCCCACCTCCAGAAGAGAGGGAATTCCTGTCCGTGATAACCGTGGTAAAAGAAGACACACTCCAATCGCCAGAAACACCCACACACACAATTTGCAGGACACTGCCGACTCGTCTCTAGCCTCCTGCTTTTATAGTGGCCGGGAATTATCTATTTGCATAATCACATGAGAAAGAAACGTGATTTTCCGAGAGTTGCATGGGGTAAACGCTAATAAAAACCCCCGGACGCCATCTTGGAATTCTCTTTTCCCCCCAACCCGTGACACAACAGACGTACCCGAGGTAAGCTCGTTTCCCCCTCATTTTAGTTATTGCTACTTCTGCTACACTATTCAGTTTCTCTGACGTAAAACAGTATTTTGATGAATATTAAGTATTTCATTATTTGACAACAATTGTAATTAAATCATTCATTATCATTAAAAATCGGAGTGTCCAATTCTGGCAGCGTATGATTAATGCAATTATTTAATCTAAGTAAACACACTTGCGTGATTCTTAATCAATATGTTATGATGAATGTCCATTTTTTTTGTACATTGCAATGTAGTTGCATCTAAAAAAAATAAATTCTGACTAACTGATTCTTCTTACGTTTTCTTCTCATGTGTTCTTTGCAGTGATAAATAGTATTTCATTTAGTTTATTTCAAAAAAACTTATTCTGGCTAGGAAGATTGATAAAATGGCTTAATTCTCTACACAGCAGCGTCCGTTTAAGACATTAATAAAATAATTTTACATGGTTTTACATGGTTCTATTTATTTCTATTCTACTAGATAAACATTTATATGTGGTTACAGTAAATAGTATACGATTTAAGCAATGGAAAGTCTCACATTTATATATATGCGATTATACATACGATTTATTTCTTACTTGACAGAAGGACTGATTTACAACAACCCTGAAAATATGGAGTTACATTTTATATTCTCCGAAAATATTTTTTGAAATTGCACGCATTCAGAAATCTTTTTCTTTTAATAATGCAACTAAATGGTTATTTTTTTTTAGAAAAAAGGCACTTCTTGAAATATGTATCATTATTACGATGTAATTCTATTATTTCTGTAAAAGTTATCTCAACGTGTTTTGTTTTCAATTGAAAAAAAATAGTATATACTATACATGACAACCTGTCTAAGTTTGTCCTCGTGTGAATGCAAGTGAAATTACAGAGTTTACCGCGTCTAATATTTTTAAGATTACACTACCACTTTTATCATTAATGCGAAACAACAGTTAAAGTACTAAAAAAATAATAACAAATAAAATATTATACCAACTATTATGATACACAAGTATAAAATAAATCATATACTATTTACTATAAATACATATAATTGTTAATCTAATAGTCGAAATAAGTAGAATTATATAGAATATGAATATTTTAATATCCACACTAAACTGTATCTATATAAATATATTGAAATAGCCCCGTTTTGAATTCCATAAAACACTGCGCCCAGATAACAACAATAATAACAACAATAATAACAATGTAAAATGTTTTTGACTCCTAATGGGGGTATGAGACGAATGGATTCGCCAATCATTTTTATAATCAACGGCTGTGCTAAACAACCAATGAAAACGTCCCAAAATTATTATAAAAATTGCCGAATTTTGGATCCAATCAGTTCACCGTTTACTACGTCACGGACCGCATTTAATTCTTGGCCGCCATCTTGGTTACTGATCTGAACTACGCCGCCATCTTGGTTACTGATCTGAACTACGCCGCCATCTTTGTTCAACACAATGTCTAAAAAATTAACAAATAATAACAACAAAATAAACAAAATATGCAATAAGTATATCAAAATCGATTTTCTTAGAAATCGATTTGTTAGAAAAAAGACATTTGCTTCTTCGAAGTTGATTATTAATAGAGCTATGGCAACATTGTTTTTACTTTCGAGTATATATCCGACACAATTAGACACAATTAATCAACCGAGAACTACATCACTCTACATAAAAGAAACATATATCAGTGGATATATACCTGAGAATAAAAACACGGAAAAGCTTATTCTGTTGTATTAGCCCTAGTTATTAAAAAAATGTGGTTGATTAAAATATGCTTCGTAACGAATAATGAAGTCAGATGAAACTGAGTTATTTATCCAAAATATAAATACATACATATTTATGGGGAAATATGTTTATTCAATTACATTTCACCTTTTATTTATACCAGTCCTTTGATTTATGAAGCTTGATGTAATTACAGAGCATACACAAATAAATGACAAATGTTATATTTTCATTTAAATTATGTTGTTCTTACTGTTTAAAATATTTTCAGCTAAATTGTGTTGTTCTTACTATTTAAAAAAAAAGATATGCAAATTCAGTTTCTTGACACGTGATTTTGCACGCGTTCTTTTTTCTTTAAAAGACTGAGTTCTTTCTCTCTTTTTTAGCAGCTACTTGAAACTGATACGCTAACTCTCAAAGAGGCTACTCAATGTGCTAGGGCTTTAGAACAAGCTCACTTTCGTGCTGAATCATACGTTTCCCCGATTGGAGCAGCAGCTGGTACTACTACTACTTCTATTAGAACTAACAAGGTGTCTACTTATCCTGCCGAGGAGGCCACTATTACTAAAATTTCTGATTCTACTGGTTCTCGTATGGAGTGTGACTTTGTACAATTTTCTGCTTTCCTTCCTCCCCATGACAAGTGTTACAACTGTGGAGGGAGACGTCACTTTAAGGATGACCGCCGTCATTGTCCTACCCGCGATAAGGTATGTCGAAACTGGTAAACTCGGTCATTTTTCCAAAGTTTGCCGTTTTACTATGCTGACACCTGCACGTTCTACTTCTGCTATTATGGTAGCCCATGCTAAAGGTGGTGATAGGTGTCCTCCTATTACTAAAATTGTTGAATTAAAAGGGAAAAAAAATTAACTGCTCTCATAGACACCGGCAGTTCTGATAACTTTAATAAAACAATGAAGCTGTCTAATTCAAAACGTAATTCCGTGATTTCTATGGCATCATCCGCCGTTTTCCTCAAACTATAGGAATATTGCACTGAGAACATTTCCTTCAATGGTTGCGAGTATAAAGAAATTGACTTTACAGTGCTTCCTGATTCCTGTATGGATATTATACTCGGGGTGCCTTTTTTTAAAACTACATCAGGGTATCACCATTTCTTTTGGTGGACCTCAGGATATTCTAAAAATTTGCGTCCTAACCAAGATCAGCTGTGCCCCTGCGAAATTGTTTCGAAACTTAACTCCTGACTGCAAACCTATTGCTACTAAATCCCGAAATTACCGTGCGGAGGATGATCGATTCATTGAAAAGGAAATTCTACAAGTGCTTGAGGATGATGTAATTGAAACAAGTTATTCACCATTGCGTGCTCAAATTGTTGTGACTTCGTCGCCTAATAAAAAGAAACGATTAGTTGATTTCTCCCAAACTATTAACCGTTTCACCTTACTTAATGCATGCCCTTTGCCTCAGATTGAGGATCTCGTGAACTAAATAGCCCAATACCGTATATTTAATATAATTATCCAAAGCGTACTACCAGATCGAAATTTGTCCCAAAGATCGGCCCTACACGGCCTTTCAAGCTGGAAATCGTTTGTACCAATTCAAACGAATACCCATGGGTGTGACTAATGGGGGTTCTGCTTTTCAACGGTTTATGAATTCTTTCATTTCTGACAACAAATTATCTGGAACGTTTTCACATATAGATTATATTACTATTTGCGGCAAAACTCAGGAGGAACATGATGTTAATTTGGAATGCTTTTTAAAGGCTGCCTCGACATGTAACCTCGAAATAAACCGAGAAAAATCAAAGTTTTCACTCCATTCCATCAATTTGATTGCGTACCAAATCTGTAACGGGACTATGCAATCAAATCATGAGCGTTTGAAACCTCTTTTACAAATGCCTCCTTCTTCCAATTCAGATTTGTTAAAGAGGTGTCTTGGAATGTTTTCGTACTACGCGAAATGTATACCTAAATATTCTTACAAAATTCGTCCACTGGTCGAAAATAAACAATTTCCCATGCCTCCTATAGTTATCAATTCATTTGAAAAACTTAAGAAAGACGTTACCGAATCGTCTGTAAAAGTTATTGATGATGAATTACCATTTACTATTGAAACCGATGCCTCAGCAAAAGCTATCGGAGGCACTCTCTTACAGGCTGATAGGTATGTAGCGTTCTTTTCACGATCGCTAAACCCATCTGAAATACGACTTCACATAGTCGAGAAAGAGGCTTATGTCATAGTTGAATGCGTCCGAAAATGGAGGTATCTCCTTGTTGGGAAGCACTTTACTATTGTAACAGAGTAGCAAGCCGTATCTTTTATGTTTAAACATGCTAACCGAGGAAAAATTAAAAATGATAAAATTATACGGTGGACAATGGAACTTCTCCCGTTGTCAGACGGCATAAAACACCGTCCCCGAAGTGAAAACATTGTTGCCGATTCATTATCAAAAGTACGTGGTGCTGCTGTTTCTTCCTTGGAGGAACTAAAGTCACTACACAATTCATTAATACATCCTGGAGTACAGCGCTTTTGGCATTTTGTAAGATCACGAAATATGACATATTCAATTGATGAAGTCCGGCGTGTGACATCTGAATGTACGACTTGTGCACAAAATAAAACCTCAATTCTTCGATTCTACTAATAATACACTGATCCTTTCTACTGCTCCCTTTCAGTGCCTCTCCATAGACTACAAAGGACCTGTCCCAGTATCTTCGACGGGATATCGTTACATATTTGCTGTCGTCGATGAATACAGTCGATTTCACTTTGCTATCCCTTGTCACGATTGTTCTTCGCAAACCGCAATCCAGTGCTTGACAAATATTTTTCCCATATTCGGACTTCCCTCATTTATCCATTCCGATCGAGGAACTTTGTTTATGTTGGAAGAATTCAAAAAATTTTTCACGCGACTTGGAATTGGATCCAGCAACACTACTGCATACAATCCATGAGGCAACAGTCAATGCGAGCGCTACAACGGGATTACTTGGAACACTCTGTTATTAGCTCTGGAATCTAAACGATTACCCCTTAGCGCTTGGCAGGATTTCTATAGGATGTTTTAAATGCTATTCGCTCCCTGCTACGCAATACTACAAATGCAACTCCTCACGAATGCATGTTCAACTTTGAAAGGCTGGTACTGCCTGTTTGGCTCTGTTACCCTGGGGAGATATCATTAAAACGGTTTCGTAACAGGAGCAAATATGACCCGATTGTCGATATAGTGGAACTCCTCGAAGCTAACCCTACACATGCAAGAATACGACATAATGATGGCCGGGAAGATTCAGTAGCGCTAGGACATCTAGCTCGCTTGCCATGCTCTGATAGACCTCAAAATCCTCCTAAATTATTCAAACCGACATTGCAAACGAAAACCCGACCCAGTTGACCGAAACAAGTCCTGTTAGTACTACACCTAACACAGAAGATGAATTTGACTATATTAGTCAGAACTCTGAGAACCAACCTTCCCAGAGGACCACCGGTCCTTCGAAAAGCGAACTACCTGCACGCCGATTTAACAGAAGTCGCAGACCAGCCCAGCGACTGGATTTATAAAATAAAAAACTATTTACAATCTCTTTTACAAGTTTTTTTTTAGATGGTAGTCACCACTTATCAAGGCCCGGAAGCCACTCGGGGTTAAGGGTTATTACGTGTACAGTAATCAATGGGATAGTATCGTAGTAATCGTTAGTATTGGAGATTTGGGGAGATTGTTATATTTTCATTTAAATTGTTTTGTTCTTACTGTTTAAAATATTTTCATTTAAATTGTGTTGTTCTTACTATTAAAAAAAGATATGCAAATTCAGTTTCTTGCCACTGATTTTGCACGCGTTCCTTTTTCTTTAAACGACTGGGTTATTTCTCTCTTGCTGTGAATTTTGTTCAATAAAGCCTTGGAAAGAGTTTTTTGTTACGTCTTCATTCATTTACAACACTACAGTCTATATTCCAAATTTCAAGATGTTATGATCTTACCGTTTATTTCTTCAAGTATGTTGAAACACACAATTCTTGACTGCGCGTGTTTTGTAGCGCAGAATCATTCATGTAATTATTATATCAATTTTTTATTCCGCCCTTAACTCATCAGAAGAAAAAGAACTTATCAACTTAAAAAAAATAACACTGACATATCAAGTGACGAAATATTCATTCGAAAGTGTAGAAATGCTGTATAAATTAACAGAACTGCACATTGAGCAAAACAATCAGGCTGGACTCTTTGATGTTTATATGGGAACACCAAATTAAGCTTAAATAACGGCTTATTTTTCTTGTATATACTATGTCCCCCCTTTTTAATTTAATGGTTAAAACAACCTAGAAATAATGTCTTAACTTTATTAAACTATATATTTCCCCTTGCAACAGACTTCATAAAATCTTTTTTAAAAGCTAAGCTATAGTTGTGGCAATGATGTGGAAAAAATAAAGTATAACAAAAGTCTAAAAAACAATAGTAAATCTAACCAAAATAAAACTATGAATATGTACGGCATAATCATGTTGACACACCGGTTCCCGCAATATCACATAAGTTAAGCAACGTTGAAACTGGTCAGTACTAAATGGGTGACCATTTGGGACTTCTAGGTGCTGTATGTGCTCTCCGATTATCTCGGTATTGTTTCCAGTCGTCCTGGACTTCTCCTTGCTACTGGACTCAAACAGTGCCGAATTTGGAGAGGTGTGGTTGGGGATTGCGCAACCCTTGCCTCACTATTGCATGCGCAGCTGCCTATACAGGGGGTATCCTTTGTCTTTCGAGATTGAACGGAAGCATCGATCGAAACTATGAATACCAAAATATGCAATTGTGTGAATAAGTCAAAATGTCCTCTTGAACAAAAATGTCTAACAAACTCTGTTGTTTATCAGGCATATCATAAAAGCATAATAAGATCCTACTATTGGTTTGACAAAAAATGCATTCAAACAAAGATATACCGGCCATAAATGCTCCTTCATTAATCTAGGTTATAACTATAAAATTTCACTCTCTTTATCTTATCAGACATATTATATATAAAAGCATATTAAGATCCTACTATAAATACTATATTGGTCTGACAAAAAATGCATTCAAACAGAGATATACCGGCTATAAATGCTCCTTCATTAATCCAGATGATAATTATAAAATCTCATTCTCTTTATATTGCCAAGAATAAGTCAAGAATAACCTAACACCTATTGTTAAATGGGAAAAAAATTGTCAATCCTTTAATTCCCTCTGGTTTATATGCCTAAATTTATTACAACACATAGAATAAGGGTAACATATTTATCGTACAACAAGGTACAATGTAAAAAAAAATCAGATATTTACACTCGAATAATATCTTGAATGTCGTAATATCGATTAACTTACTTCCCGTGAGTACTGCTTGTTAGCGTCTTTTATAGACTGAGTAAGCCATTCTCAAGGGGTGTCAGGATCTTCCACTATATCACCTTCTCCCAAGCTAAATTCTTCATTGAATTTTGTTTTCAATATTTCTTTCTTTTAGGATTAAGACTTTAGTATTTAGTCCTCTTTCCTTTTCCACTACTATTTTCCCATTCACTCGGTGTACTTTCTTATTCAGGAGAATCAGTAGTTTTTTCTGTTCGTTTCCTTGTAGCTTCTATCGACATTCCAATGTTCATAGGTGTTTTTAAGGGGTCATACAATACCTCCATTGGTATTTCTTCATCATTTTGAACGGTTTCCTTTAGATAGCTCAATAATACTAGTGCTATACATATTTTAACTGGCCTAAAAACACTATGTTAAAAGGAAACACTATTTTTGCTCATTTTTAAAACGTTGGTCTTTTATTAGTAACACCTTGCATACAATTGCTTCAACCCGCGGTATTGGCATACATGTATATAGCAGCTCATCAATTATAATTTTGCACAACTGGAATTCATCAACACGTAGAAAAAACAATTTTTCAAAAGTTAGACAAGTCACAAATAGGACTTTTCTTGTCAACACACCAGGTATTCAATTTGTTTATCCACCGTGACAGACTTTGTTCCCTGTAATCTTTCAGTTGCTATACCACCACCTCAAAAACATTTAAAAAAAACTTTATCCCTTCTTTATGTGACTTATAGTTCGTATTTATTTTCGTATATTTTTTTATTTCGATTTGGCAACAAATTCTTGAATATTGAACTATTCTCCTATCATACATGATCTCTGCAGACGATAAATTTCCTTTTGTATTCTGATTTGGTGTTATTCTTTAAACCATCAAAAAATTTTGAATTTTTTTTTATTTCGGTGTTGAACCCATAGGTTTTTTAATACTCGCTTATATGAATCAACAAACCTCTCTGTCTGTCAGTTAAATCGATAGTTATACGTCAGTGTTGTTATTTGTTTGATTCCTAACGAATCACAATAAACTTTAACTTTACTTCCGGTAAACATCGTGTCATTGTCACTTACTATGGTATTTGGTACTCCCAACCGACTAAATACTTCGTTTAGCGATTTAATTGTATTTGCTGCTGTAGAGTGTTATATTTGAAAATCTCTGGTTATTTAGAGTAACTATTTACAATCACGAAATAATGATACCCATTTAATGATCCTGCGTAGTCCATATGAATGCATGACCAAGGGATATTCGTCTTTGGCCAGGACTGAGTTCTTACTGGTGGCGATTTGGTTGCTAATTGAAATCTTTTACAATGTGTTACCAAATCTTTAATGTCCATTTCGATCAATACGTAAAAATTTGCATTAATGATTTCATTCTGTATAGTCAGACGACCTAAACGAAATTCCTTCAAAACTTTCTTTCCTAGGATCCGTGGTATTAATATTCTTTTCGCATACATCGACGTCTCATAGCATATTGAAAATGGCGATACTCTCAGAATTTTTTAATTCTCATTCCCTGTTTACTCATGTTGCTTATGTACTCGTCCGTTTTAGCTGGTGATTCGCTAACAGTGTTAATCAATATTCCGTTAGTTCTTGTTCTTGTGTCAGTGCTGGAATTACTGTTACTTCAAACAGTTTAGCGTTTTCTGCGATTAGTCTCGAAAGACCACCCGCGTGTGTGATTATATTTTATATACCATATATTGTATTTTGAAGTAATTGATTAAAATCACACTCCATCTTTGTAAACTACTGCAGAATGGGTAGCAACACCTTTTTCCAATCCAAAAATCGAAAAATAATGGTTTATGATCGGTTTGTAAAACGATTGTTCTTTCATGAATAAATTTATGGAATTTTTTCACAGCATACATTATTGCGTGTCCCTCCTTCTCAATTTGACTATAGTTTTTCTCCACAGGTAGCAAACTCTTGAAGCATCAAATTTGTTTAGGGGCACGGCCCCTGTGCCATACTCATTTGCGTCGGAAACTACAATCAATACCTTTTTCGGATCGAAGCGTGTTAAAGCTAAGTCCTATAAGCACTTCTTTTTTTTATTATTAAATGCATTATCACATTCTCTCGCCCAACACCACTTCTTATTTTTACTCAACAAATTATTCAATGGCGCTCTCAATTCGTGCATATTAGGAATTTATAGATTGTAATAATTTGCTAACCCAAGAAATGATTAAAGTTTTCTCACACTATCCGGAATAGGCATGTTCTTTATGGCTTTCATTCTTTTGAGGTGCGACATTTTTTTTCTTCCTGGTCGAAAATACAACTCTAATTAGGCTCCGTTTCTTAGTATTTTGTCCGAATGAAATGAAACTTTGGTCATAACTAGTTTATTATATTCAAAACATCACATCAAAGCACTAGGGTATTTGGCCTTTTTTTCTTCCGTTGACTGTAAAATGCTCAGAAAAACAATTGAATGTCCTCTGTTTTTTTTCGGCGGGGGGGGGGGGTCACCCTGTATAATCCAAATATTCTACTTTGTTCATGCATAATTCGCACTTTTTAAGTCCAACCTTTAATCCGTAGTTTTCAGTTCTTTTTAAAACTTCTTGGACGTGATTTTTATGTTCTTCTAAATTTTTAATAAAATGTCATAAATCTTCGTTTTATGCTTTTGACCGTCGAGTATTCAGCATCAAATTCTTCTTTAAATTTTAGCCTGTTTTTTTTCTGTGTTTTTTCTTAGGTTATATCTAAATTCTGACCGCGAGTTCGCTATGCCTTTTGTTTTTTGCATTTCTGTTTTCTGTTTCTAGCAATTTTCTTGTTGCTGTACTTGTTGTACTTTTGCATCTAGCGTTTTTGTAATTCCGTCAATTGTTCCATTTTCAGAATAAAAAAAATACGTACTTGTAAAACGAAATCCAATCAAGCAGCTACCAATAAATGTTTACTTTTGGTAAAAAAGCGTAATTTTACCTTTTCTTTTAATGAAGGGAAGAAAGATCTAAAAACTACTTCTTACCTTAACTTTTTCCGCTTGTTTGAATTTCTTTTACCAATTCAAAACATTGTTTGACCTTGTTGTATTCCCGGGTGTGTTTTGTTTATTAAGTGAATTCAATATTTTCCCATGTTCTGTCACCGGCTAGAATAAGACATTTCAACTTTTTTCGTGGTCCACCAAATACGGTGACAGAAGAAACTATTCGTCGTTCGTCCAAGGTTTTGCAAATTGTTACATGCTGAAAGCTCGTTCTCTGTCATCAAGTCGCTAATCTTATAAAGATTTGGTGCAATTTCGTAGTCGAATCTTCTTTCGCCAATTTTTTGTAGATTATACGTGATTTAGTATTCTAATCCTTCGACGTCCATCTGATATAGATTGAATGTAAGTTTGTTCTCGAATCCTTTCATCGATAATCTTATATAGGTTGCATGCGAGTTTGTTCTCGAGTCCTTTCGTCGCCGAATCTGATATAGATAGGATATGAATTTATTCTCGAATTCCTCGTCGCCAAGTCTGATATATCCCTAAGTATAATTGTACAAAAAATGTTACAATGGAATCTTGAACGTAATATCAAGATTAACCTACTCGTTTGTTAGCATCTTTTATAGACTGGGTTATCTATTCTCAGGGGGTGTCAGGATCTTCCACTATATCATTATTAAATTTAAAGATAAGGCTAGGCTCTTAAATAAAAAAACAAAAGACATCGATTAATTGTAGGCATTATAAATCATACCATCTTAACCGTCTACATAACCTCTAAATTCGACTCTAATATAATTCAATCTAGCTTTAAGTTCTTAATCTACATTTATCCTATTTAAAAAAATATATAATTTCACCTAACTTATATTTTTATTTTAATTTTCCTGCATTGATATTGTTGCGTATTTTGTTCTCGTTGTTATCTGTGTGTTATTTAACTGCTTATTTAACGGATTATTGTCATCGTGTCCTAAGTGTCTTAACTGCATCTAGTGCTTTAGGTGTGTGCGTGTCAAAATATACGATACACGTAACAAAGAGTACATACCTGTCTAATGCTGGTCGCTTCTGGGGGATTTTTCAACCATCTTGAAGAACCGCACCTACTTCAAGGAAGATGCTTGACAAGGTGTTGTAAGATTTCATATATTTAATTAACTCCCATGTATTCGTCATAGCAGAACGGAAGTAATTGACTTGTGGAGGTTTTCTATGTTTCAAACATATTCAAACCGGAACACCTGACACGTAACGTTCGGTCCCCGCTCGTATAGTTCCAGTGCAATTCACCGGCCACCCAGTTTGATACATGTCACAACATGATCGTTTAACCCTTTCTGCACCTGCTTGCTCGCTCAGCTTATTGTACTTATGGTTTCCCACGATTCAATCTCTGTTGTTTATTCCGCTATATAGATAGATAATTAGACAGACAGACAGACAGACAGACAGATAGATAGATGAATAGACCGATAACAGATAATCAAATGCTTCTATCCGGCGTTGCCCGGTGATTGCCTAACAATATTACTTTATTGTACTATTGTTATCTACCAGCTTCTTAAATTTATCTCCTATATATTTTTATTGCAGAAATTCCCCTCTGGACTAAAGTCCGTAGGTTTGCAACAACAGATGCCATATACAAATTTATTATGTCTAGACTATTAGCCACTATCTTATGTAAATTTAGAACGCTATTTTAGACACATTTGGTCGTTATAATAAAATCCTGCATTTCATCCTAGAAGCAATATCATCACCACTGCAATCATCTTTCGTTCTTATTTTGCCCTCTACATAACAAGTCCTCGTACCGCTCTCAGTAATCACCGGATATTCTGCACTTTGGACAGATATGGGGTTACACCCTTCTTAACTGAATCGTAAACTCATTGATATAACATAATCTTTCACTTTTCCGTTACAAAAGAATAATAAAGTCTCCGACTAATTCCGCTCCTTCTAATTGGATGAGCTCTATCTATTCTTATATTCCGAAATAACGAACGCTAATGTACCATTCAAACATGGCGTCGCAATGATATCTGCTTTTGACCTATGAGTAAATTGCTCGCTCGCTTCGTACATTTGTTTCAGTAATTAATTATATTTTTTCAAACATAGTTATGTTTTTTTAGGTAATTCATTTATATATACTTTATTTAAACCTACGCTATTTACTGGATTCTCTCGTTGTATAATTCCTAATTCTCTCTCTCTCTCTCTCTCTCTCTCTCTCTCTCTCTCTCTCTCTCTCTCTATCTATCTATCTATCTCTCTCTCACTCTCTCTATCTATCTATCTATCTCTCTACCTATCTCTCTATCGTTCGATAAAACAACAAATTTTTATTTCCTCTCTCTCTCTCTCTCTCTCTCTCTCTCTCTCTCTCTCTCTCTCTCTCTCGCTCGCTCGGTTTGTATCTCGCTGTATATATTTATTCATTTTAAAACTGTCAAACTATTTTTATGCTTAACTATGTTTATTTTTTACCACCATTATGATAAAAATATATAGAAATACCTAACTTTTCTTTAGCAATTCATTTTTTTAGTTTTTTATCGCATATCTTTTCAAATTACTATGTTTATATCTTTCATCAAATTGTTTTGATACTGACAATTTTTTCTTCATACCTCAATTGACAGACCTGCATGCGTGTTTGAAAGTTAGGGTCTGGTTTTAATAAGAAGTACCCATTTTTTTTACACCGATTACCTACGCTACATTTTTACGGTAAATTTCATTACTAGGACTAAGACAACAGCATATTCTTTTTATTGTTTTGACTCTCGAGTGTGTATCCGTTGATATCTTATATGCTTTTATGTAAAATGATATGGTTCTCGGTTAATTAACTGTGTCTAACTGTGTCGGGTATATATCTGAGAGTCAAAACAATGATAAGAATATACTGTTGTCATAGCCCTACTCATTATACAGGGAATTGCATTCGGTGTAGTGTTTTACTTAAATTTCTTTTCCGGACTGATTCTCGACATTAGGCACATGTTAAGTTTTTTCGGGGGTGGGGGGTAAATTTGAACATTAAGTCTAACGCCACAGTTTTCTTTAGAATGATCACTTTTATAGGTCTTCTGGTTTATGCTGATTAAGAAAATATCATTTAAATTTTGTGGAGATAAGTACTTATAGAGATATAAAGACCCATATTATACACTGTAATTCACTGGCTGCCAGGTTTGTACGCACTTCGATAATCAAATCTACTTATCTTCTACCGACACTGACACCTCACAATTCTTTTTTTTTTTTTTGCATTTGGCCGGTGGGTATGCTGACACCGATTATTACGGTTAGATTGGGGGATTTTTCTACATCCCCCTCAATAAAGAAGGGGGGTCTACTCCGAAAGCCGTTCTTTACATGAGGATGTTGAGGGGGGTGTTTTCCGAACGCTGTTTTAAGATGGGAGGTTGGTGGTGTCTATTCCAAACGCCGTTCTTAGACAATTTTTCGTACTTTTATTAATTAATACCGATTTACGCGTTCCCTTCATTGCTTTTTTTTTTTTTAAGTTAAACAGTACCTGCATGTTATCGCCCCAAACCATCACTAATCGCCAGTGAAAGCCAGATTTTTTTAATTTCAGTCATGGCCGTCAGTGCCCGCAATTATTCAGGGACAGCAGTGGCCACCACCACCACCAACAACAACAACAACCATAGTTTACTTTTTTTGCGAGGAGGTGGGGCAAGTTTCAACCGGGCAACGCCGGTTAACGGGTCCTGCTATTATGAAATAGTGAGGATGTAGGTTTTTACTTACTCTATATTCGCAACATTTCCATCGTGTCTCGTTTATAACTATAGCTCTAATTCAATGTTGATATTTTTGTTGTTTGTTTTTATCTTGGTTTTGTTTATCTGATTTTGTGTTTATTTGTATATTGTATCATATTTTTTTTATATAATATTAGTTATTCGGTTATAAAATTTAGCTTTCAATACTTAATTATATCAGAATATTTCTGGAATATACTATTTTTTATCATTATTTTATTTTATTATTTATTATATTTCATCTTTTAACATGATGGTTCTTAGTTTATTATAACTTCACCAATTGCCTTCCTTACAATTAAAAATGTTATTTGTATTAATTTTCTGGTATATTTTCTATGTTTATATGTATATAAATATAAACAAATATATACATATATATAAATATATATCTATATACAGAATGTGTACGAAATGAAAATATAAACACATCGTGTGAATAAATGAACGTAGAAAATGTGTATTGTATGCGTTTGTGTATGTATGAATATGTACGGATATTCATATTATTGATATTTCTATTTTATCTCGGTTTCTCTACATACTGGCTGGGTAATTGTTGTACCATTCTTCTGGTTTCACTTGTTTCCAACTGTTGAAACACATTTTCTTCACTTTAACCTTTGAAATTTTTAAATCTGAAAGCTTAATTCTAATCTTTAATTATTGAACCACAAACTCAACACTAGAACACGGCGCACTGCTGAGAACAATTGCTACTCTGACATCCAAATCCAAAATCAATCCACTCTCTGGAAAATCATGCTTTTTATTCATTTATTTTTATTTATTTATAATATTTTCACCCCAAACAAGGCACATTGCCACTTTGTTGTAGGGGGCTACTATCAGGGGCATAAGCATCAGGGGTACTGTGTAGGGAGTTGGGCAGCAAGATGTCGGTTCAAGTTACACTTGAACTTCTGCATGTCAGTACAGTTGGGGAAGCAGGGACCCGGAAGGGAATTCCAAAGTCTAGCTGTTCTGGGGAAGAAATTACTGGAGTAGAAGGCTCTCTTACATCTACGGATCTCTACCGTGAAGGGGTGGGATTTACCTGCTTGTCGGGTTTGTCGGGGGTATTTACGTCGAGAGGGCACAAGTGCTTGCAGTTCGTCAGAGCATTCGCCGTTAAAGTACTTGTAGAACAGGCAAAGAGATGCAACATTTCGTCGCTGGGACAGAAGTTTAGATGACAGTTCAGGACCTATCAGATTGGCGACTCTCTTTTGAACCTTGTCTAGGAGCGAGAGACTAGTGACAGATGCACCAGCCCAAATATGACAACAATACTCCATACATGGGCGAATGGTGGCCTTATAGAGGTATAGGATACTTTCGGGCGTTATTAGCTTCCCAGCACGTTAGAGAGACCTACCTTCTTTGCAGCGGTCCTGGCAATACTCTCAATGTAATTGTTCCAACTCATGTTTCATGTGAACGTTAGGCCGTTATATCTATCCGAAAGCATCTCATTTGCATATTAGGTGACATTATCGCAAGCATATAAAGAGAAAAGGCGGCCATTTTCTTCTTCATTCTTTTTATCTGCACGGAACTGTACAGACTGCATACAAACAGGTTTGTACTAAATTTTTATGTATAATTACAGAAGAGCAACTTATTTTGCCTTTGATAGACTTTTAGACCACACGCCTCCTCGACACACAATTCCACTGAGAGCGGAGTTCCTCCCCCGACATTCCCGGTCGCTGCCCAAGGGAATCCGAAGCGGTACCCACTACTCAAAGCTTCTTCCTATGCTGTGAGACACGGAACCCGGTGCAGTGCAGCTCTAAGCGCAGCTCAGTATTTGCAAAGGACTTAGATCCTCAACCCCTCGGACTACAACGGCATTCAACCGAGGGATCGAGTTTGAGGTTGGGAAAAGTGCTTTCAACTGTAGGGACACGGCAAAATGCCAAGGAAACATAAAAATGATGAATTCACTAAAATTGATGTAGATATACGATTCACTTTTAATTTATTCATGCTTAGGATTTGGGGTCGGCGTACGCGCTTGACATTTATGAAAAATAAATACATTTTACCTTGAGTTTATTCATGTTTATAATATTGTGGGGTCTACGTAGAAAATCAATTTACTCGGCGTTACCTGGGACTAATAATACTAATATAATAATATTACATGTAGTAAATGTAAGTCTGCATGCATGGGTTTATGTGCAACGATTAATAATTACACAATATACAGTCTCAGAAATTACATAAGATACATGCTTATAATTTATTCAGTCAATTTTTTATCGAGATTTCACTCAAATTTTCAATCGTTTTTATCATTAAAATTCATTATTTTCATTCATATTTTCATTCATTTTTCTCCATTCAAATTTTACATACATTATCCCTTTATTCGTTTTCATTCATCTTTATTTCATTTAGTTGATTTGTTTTCATTCATTTTCCATTCGTGTTTCTTTCATTCATTTCTATTTATTTAATCTTTTTCACCCATTTTCCTACTTTCTTCATTAATTTTTCCTCATTCAATTGTTTTGATTCATTTTTCATTATTTTTTCCTATTCATTCGCTTTTATTTGTTTTCTTTCATTTTTCTTTATTCATTTTTCTCATTCACTCTTCTTCATTTTCACTCAGATTTTTCATTGACTTTTTACCTTTATTAGTTTTCACTCATTTTTTTAATGGATTTTCCTACATTTTTCTTTCATTTATTTGTCTTCATTCAATTGTTTTCATTCATTTCCATTCACTTCTCTTCCACTTTCTTTAATTTTTCTTCATTTTTTCCATTGTATGTTTTGATCTTTAATTTTGTTTCAATCTATTTTTCATTAATTTTTCCTTCATGTGTTTCTTTCATTATATTTTTATCAGTTTTGTAATTCACTTTTGATTTATTCATCTGTACTAATGTATTTTCATTCATTTATTATTCTTCCATTTTCATTCGTTTGTTTTCATTAATTTGTTTTTATCAATCGCTATATTAATTTTTCTTACATTTTTGTTCATTTTGTTCATTTTTTTAGTTTCTTCATTAATTTTTCTTTATTCAGTTTTTTTTTATTCTTTTTTTCTTCGTCCATTTCTATCTATTTGTTTGGATTTATTTTTCTCCGTGCATTTTTTCTTTCATTTGTTTTTCTACATTCAATTTTTTATTCACTTTCCTTGTTCTATTTTCCTATATATTTCTTTTGGCCATTTGCATTCATTCATTTTATTCATTTTTTATTCATTTATGTTTTATTTTCTCCATTTTTATTTTCTTCATTTTCCTTCATTCAATCTTTTTCAATAAAATTTCCCTCATTTTGTTTATTTGTTTCATTCATTTTTCTTTAATCAGCTTGTGATTCGTTGTTTTTTGTTTAGAATATTTTTTGTAATTTGAAATTTAAATTTTTGATAAAAAAATTTAATTAAAATTAAAAGTTACTGAGGTAATACAAACCAACTAAAATCAAAAGTTAATACAAACCAACTACAATTAAAAGTTAGCTGAAGTAATACAAACCAATTAAAATAAAAAATAAATAAATAAATAAATATAATAATCTACTACCACTCATGAAAATAAATAAATTAACAACTCCCAAGGAATGTCACCACTATTCACCTTCCCTTCCCCTCACCTATCATCCTACCCCCAGCAACACTAACCTTAACACCCAGCTGCCGACCCCGACCTCTCCTCCTCTCTCACATCCCGCCCCTACAGTAGTCGACCGAACGCAGCCCAGTAGCGACTCAAGCGACCCAGAAAAGCAGAGACACACACACATCAGCAGAAAAATAAATAAATAAATAAATAATAGTAATAATGATAAAGACAACATAACAGAGAACAACAAAAAAGCTCACGCTAAAACAAGTTATAAACCAAAAAGATAAATAAATAAAATAAAAATAAAGACAAATAAATAAAAATAAAAATAGCAAATTTATAAACATGTTAATTACCTAATCATACCATGCATAAATTCCCTACTCACATTTGCCCCGAGGCCTCACATAGCTACACAACTTCCGGTATGCTTTGAATCGACCTGTTACGCAACCCAAATGAAAAGGGAAATTTTCCGAAATTAATAATGGAATACGTCGCATAGACTTACAAGTAAGACATTTTACCATACAACTGAATAAATATATATATATCGCCACTTGTTCTCGTCTCCTCTTACCAACAGCGACCATAATTCATTCCTCGAATTGTGACAGCCTTCTAAATCTCTTTTACACACCTATCCCACACAATGCTTCAAGCAAACTACATATCAATCATATATATATATATATATATATATATATATTATTCAATTTTAGGTAAAAAAAATCGAATAGGCTCCTATATGGTTGACTATTATAGAAAACTGATCAAATATAATGAGAGAAGATGTATCGAGACACAGGAATGGGTATGTTTGATCTGGCATAATGATGATTCATTAAAATTGTGGGGTAGTCGTACGCGCCTGGTCCACAAAGTATGGAAATAAAATATTTAAAAAAAAACGTTTACAAGTGTTTTTGATATAGATGTACAGAAGAATACTTTGAGAAGTATGTTTTAACTTAAATAGGGATGGTATAATAAAATTGTAGGGTCTGCGTTCGCGCCTGGCCTCCATAGAATGGAAATAGGCACAAACTTTAATAAAGACTTTTCATATCTATCTGCGTAAGTATACTTTGATAATTATGTTTCAGTTTGAAGAAATATGGTATAATTCAATTATGGGGTGTTCGTTCGCACCTGACCTCCATAGAAGTATTGTCAGCCATGCCAATGTAATATATATTAATATTTGGGTTTTCTTTTGGTGGATATTGTGCCTTTATGTACTACGAGAGTTACTAAACAATTTTCTTTAAGTGGGCATTCAGATTTATTCATACAAATACATGATTTAGTTAATTTCTTTGTGTTCAATTCTTTTATATTATTCAATTTTTTCTATTGGGTTTTAATTATTTTCTCTATGTTATCAGAATAGCTATAGCTCAATTTTACTGCATGTTTTATTGAAGATTTTATGTAAAATAGTACCAAGTAAGGAAATGTAACTTGATGAGGTTCAGAAAATCTCTTCCTAAATTGGTTGTGAACATTAAATTGAAAGGGGGAATAAACCATATAATTTTTCTACTATTTTTAGACATTTTAGTACAAGATTTAGAATGAATATATTCTAGTTGGTTTTTTTTATATCCACTATCCTTAAGGCTTTGTTATAGAATTTTTAGTGGAAGTTAAAAATGTTTGCGTTAGAAAAGTTATTACTAATTCTATTGCTGATTGATTTGGAGATGTGCTTTTATTTTTGGAGTAATTCTGAGTGATTGAAAATAAGAGTGACATAAATGGGGTTTGCATATATATATATATATATATATATATATATATATATATATATATATATATTTAAGTATATATATATATATGTCAGTGGAAATAAGTTGGTAAACTTAGCTCATATGCGCAGATCGTAATATAATGATTAGATCACTCTGACAGACGTTAAAAGCATTTATACAGAATAAATGTTTAAATCTCAACTGTATTTCTCGCGGTTGGCGGTAGCCGAATGGATTGGGTCCTTGCTAATATAGCTGGACATGACTTCTGTTGCCGGGTTGATGCCCTGATGATTCCTGAAAAAAATGAAACACTAGTGTCTGTACGTATTTAATAATTATTATAGTAAATAATTATATATATATATATATATATATATATATATATATATATATATATATATATATATATATATTGTGAAATTATTTTTAAAAATTTGAACTGGTTGCTGTATAACCCTATATATGCATGGAGCAACGTAACCATAACTAAATTAACGAGAACAATTTACTCTCATGGATTATATAGTTTGCTTAGATTAAAATTCCATATTGATTCCCGAATAAAGATTTCTAATTTGAGGGAAATCAGAGATTACATCATCAGACGAGACGTTGTCAAACTTAAATGCAAGACGCAAATAGTTGTCTAAATAGTTTAATACAAGTGCATGAAATAACGCACATCAATTATTAAGCCGTTGTATAAAACTATAGAAGCCATTATTTCTCAAATCTATTGAACATGGCAATCAGAAATAATGTTATTTTTCCCATTGCAGGGCCAGTTTGCGGACGCCTATATAGGTTTAAAACCCACTGTGCTACTAAATGCGGCCTAGGTTTTCTGCATATTGGGAGAATGATGGGCTGTCGTCACGGATTCAAGTGCTGTGTGAAATTATTTAGGTAAGAATTTGTATCCCCAAAATAAGCAACTCGATGACTTCTCTTATTTCCTAAAATAATCTATTATAGAAGAGTCTGTGTGTTTGTATGGTCGTGTTTTTATATGTTTGTATGGTCGTGTTTTTATATGTTTGTATGCTCGTGTTTTTATATTTCCAGCTAAAAGTCTCACGCAAAACCAAAGATACAAAATGTTTATATTTTCATAATCGGCGTTCCTTCGGATATGTGATATTTAAAAGTTGGAAAAATATTTAGTTTTTGGAGGTTAACTGGTCCTTGTTTTAAGAGGGAGATTGGCTAGGGTGTTTTTCTACAGTTTCAATGCATTTATGTAGTCATTTTGAAAGGAAGCAATATTATTGTCACATAAAAGGGCTGCCCCCTTCTCACGTGAGTAAGAAGGCAGACTAGATCAGTGAAAATGATATTAGGAAAAGACTAGAATCGAACCCTGCAGGCAAGTGGATAATTGAAATCCTAGGAATGTTAATTCTTTTAGAAATAGCTAAATATTATTTATGTGGAAAAAGCGATTGTCCATTCTTTTAGATTAACTGGGTATTGAATATTTGAGTTAAAGGAATGGACAATGCGAGTTAAAAATATTGTTTAAAAATAGGTCAGATATGAAACAATTAGAATTGAGGATTCTTTGTTTGCCATTGGGAACCACACTTCTGACGTCATAAACAAAAGAGATTTCTCAATATAGGAATCGAGGGTTCGAAGTTAGTCAGAGTTGATGATGATAAGATAATCGGAGCAAATCACACACAGTGATAGAGTCAGTTGGAGAGGGGGTCCCCTTAGAGGCGAAGGGAGAAGAGTAGACCATTTAGTCGAAAAGGCTTGAATTCCTGACATCACCAATCGGCTGGTTGAGGAATAAAGACTTCCTCCATATTTTGTAAGTGTTGTCTCGTGTCGTCTTTGCAACCAAAAAGGTACATGTGTTTTGCATATTCATCTATAATAAGAACTCTTGTATAAATATCTTCCAGTCTGTATTAATATGAAGCCCCCAAGAATCATCCCAGACTGTTATAAATGTTTCTTCACTATCATCGTCATTTCTTTCAATGAGTCGGCTGCTATTTAACATTAGGCGATTATTTGGCAAAAAATGATGAGTCATTCTTTGAATTCTTCCATAAACGACACTATTTCTCTTCAAATTATGATGTTGTGGGGGGGGGGACCCCGTTTACGTTGAATAAAGAAGTGCTCTGAGAGTGGTTTCAATAATAGTGAGTACTATTATTTGGTAAGTGGTATGCATAAGTCATCCCAAACGTATTTATATCCAGAATAGAACATCCACATTGAAAGACCGCGTTGTCCGAGAAACAAAGCAACAATAGTTTCTTATACTATTTTATATAAGAAAATCTAACCCGAGTCGACCAGAAATCATAATACTATCAAAGTGAATAGATGTGCCGAGCTTGAAGAATTGCTAGTAAAATAAATCATCTGGGCATTTAATAAGACTGTCTCTATAAACAAATATATGAACAAATATCAATAAAGGGAGATAATAGATGCCATATTTTTCTACAAAGAAAACATTTATTTTTTAATTTTTAATATAGCTTTCACTTACTGTTGCATAGAGTCGGAAATGATGAAATTTAGTTATTTCAGAAGAAAAATTTTTTTCGAAAAATTTTTTGTGTTCTTTTTCTGAAGAGTTCGCCTCAAATTGTCTGCTACATTTGAATGCTTATGTCTTTGTATATATTAGCGTTTTTATATTTATGCGTTTATCTTATTTATTCAATATGTTCAGAACTTTTACTCTAAACTTAGGTTTTGCCCTGTGCACATGTCCTACGTCATTTTACTCTTCGCCATTCTTCTGAAAACGATTCACGCAAATGGTTTCTACAGAAAGCCTTCACCACTATAAACAAATCATCTGCAACTTAGTTTTTGTGGCGGAAGCTCATGTGTCGAAATCGAGGGGAGAGTTCATCATAATATTTATGTTTATTTATGCAACATATTTTTGTTGGGACAAGCTATGGTTTAACATGGAATATCTCTGTTTAATATGTACTGCTTTTTTTTTCGGTAGCGTTAATATAACAGTATATCAGTTTCTATACCTCTTGGAAAACTCTATTTCTAGCTATACTAAAACGAATTGTTAAATCGCCTACACAACTATTGCATGAACGCGAGGGCGTCTGCACGTATACACATATTGACAATGAATTCATATCAGTTAGACAGCAGTTGATCTTTTGGTAAAGGAACGAAAATCAGATTTTCATTTTTGCTTGCAGTTAAAATTATGAAGTTAGTGTGACGAGGAGATAAGAAAACGGAGCATTATTACATATTTTGTACTCTCTTCCCCCTTTTACACTCACACACACACACATACACACGTATATATATATATATATATATATATATATATATATATATATATATATATATATATATATTGTTTACTGTCTTTTGGGAAAGAATTCCAACAAAGTGCTCGATTACAAAGATCTACATCAATGATCTCTCAAAACACATACTTAAATAATTCGTTGACATCTATGCTGATGACACGACCATCTATGGCAACACATCAAAGGCCGTAAATGACAAAGTTCTCTCTAATTCTCTCTCCTCTGATCTTGAGCGCGTGGCACAGTGGGGGAAGAGGTGGCTGGTCACTTTTAATGCATCTAAAACCAGCTTCTATCTTTACATCATCAACGCTCTGGTCCCCATCTGGCATCAATTGAAATGGATGGCTCTCGTCTAGGAGAGGCTCCATGTTTTGACAAACTTCTGGGTTTGATCTTTACTCCTGATCTAAAATGAAACACGTACATCAGGTCTGTTGCCAAGGACGATGGGAAAATGGTGGGATCCTTCTACCGCTCCAGAAGATATCTCACTACTGATGCAATTCTCTATCTGTATAAAAGCCAAGTACGTCCAAGGATGGAGTATTGCTGCCACATCTGGGCAGGAACTGCTAAAAACAGCCTATCCTGCCTTGACAGAGTACAAAATAGACTTCGTAACTTTAGTGGGGGATGCCCTTTTCTCTTCCCTACAGCCTCTCTCCCACAGAAGAGACGTTGCGAGCCTGTCTTTGTTTTATCGTTATTTCCATGGCAAGTGCTCGTCTGAGCTCCAATCTCTCGTCCCCCCTCGCCAATCTTTCACGAGAAACACCCGTCCGGCTGAAACTACTGTCAATAATTTTCCCCACTCTCTATTTGTGCCTTAATCCAAACGTAGATTCCATGAGCAGAGCTTCTTTCTCAGAAGTGCACGACTGTGGAACTCTCTTCCGTTTGTCTGTTTCCCACCTAATTACAACTTGGATGTCTTCAAGTCCAACATAAACAAACTCCTGACAAACCGTCCCCTTAAGTAAGACACTCTATCAAATCTCCAATACTAATGATTACTACAATACTATCTCATTGATTACTGTACACGCAATAACCCTGATCCCTGAGTGGCCTCCGGTCCTTGATAAGTGGTGATCTCCATGTAAAAAAAAAAAAAACTTTTTCGATATAAGAGCTTAATATTTATTTATTTAAATGTACAGAAGGTCAGAAAAACATTGGTACCGTCGGTTTCAAGCCCAACATAAGGGGGGGCCAGTTAATGGTAAATAGTAAATAATGTTAGGCTCTCGTCAGACATGTTGTTATGCACCATTTAATAATATATTGTACAATAAAATTGTCGATAATAATATATTGTACGATAAAATTGTCGCCCTACAAAAGGAAACGTGATTCCATTTGTTGGATAGCGGGGTATCAAAACAGTATATAAAATATAAAGGGGTTTTGAAACGGCATAAAACTGTTATATGTAGTATACTGGGGTGTATATAAACAGCGTAGTTGTATAATAACCGTGCATATATATATATATATATATATATATATATATATATATATATATATATATATATATATATATATATATATATATACACGTGTGTATATATAACCAGACGTGTATTTCTATAATGAGTCACTTTTAACTTATGAATGTTAAACGTTCTGACATGTTATTTGTCTAGTTTATTTTCTATTGTGTGTTGATGTGTTTATATATACATTAACTGTTCATAGATCTCGTTTTCGGCTGGAATCTTCCTTCATACGTCCCTTCAATGCCTCCTGAAATTAAAGGTGCTTCTCTCCGAAAGTTCAGATGGGAATTATATTTTGATATAGCCATTTATTCCTGCTGAGTTCTTATTCAATGTTGGCACGCTTTGCATAAGATTACATTTTTCTAAGTCGCCCCTCTTCTGGCTTCCATGGGCGTCCGGTCATAAAACTCTATCTGTTGCGTTTCGAATTGATCTCCTACATAACTACCTTTTCATCTCAAAATCTATATTTTTATTACGTCATCACTACACGTAGCCTAAAAAGTTCTTGATGGGTTTTTGTCACGTATATTTGTTTATATAATATAATACTTAACTTAAATTCTGGCTGTCAAATTAACATCAAGTTAACATTCTTGGCAACTATTAAATGTAAATATGTCAATTTAACATGACTTTTCACGTCCTTAAAATATTTCTATCTAACAATATACGTTTACCAATAATCGTCTATTATAATTTCATCATAATAATCGACCATTTTAATAGTTTCCGGGGGGGGTTCGATAGATAAATAACCTAACACATTTCCGTTTGATGAAAACTGGTTTTCTTTTTTGTTGCAGACCATCTATTAGTTGGCCAATTGTGTACGAATCCCAAAGACGATGGGAGCCTTCTATCATGTTTGAAAATGACACAATTTTCAACGAGCGAGATCGGAAATGCGTCATTGTACAACTCATGCTCTCTACCGATCCAAAATACGACAACAGGACCATTACCAGCACCCTCAAAATGCATCGCCGGATTGCCACGATTAACAGGAACGTGCCCAGGGAGATGGAAACAAAGTTTCCTGCTACGGTTATGGTTTTGGTGTAGTTTCAAGTGAGAGCCACATCATGCCACCTCACATCTTCAGTCGGCTTTAAAGCAAACACTAAAGTGTACCTTGATGTGTTGAAGAGTGTCGTGATCCCCTGGTGCAATTAGGTGGTCGCTGGCAGATCCTGGGTGTGGTAGCAGGACGGCACCGATACGACTTTGTATCCTAATCTCATTGGCCCCTCTCCTTCCCCTATGTGAACTTGCTGGACTACGTCGTTTGGTCATATGCTGAGAACATCACCAACGTGACCTCCCAAAAGCTAGCCTGATCGCCGCCATCCGCCGAGTTATCTCCGAGTCAGAACTTCTTCCAGCATTTGTAGAAAAGACATGCTCCCGTCTCCGGACCCGTATTGACACGGTTATTGAGGCTGAAGGCGGTTACATTGAATAGATGTTAGCTTCATTACAAAATTAAGTTACCTGAATTGTTTTCTTTTTCAATAAAGTTTTAAAATAAATCTGGTGTTGTTTTCTTTACGGCTACACATTTATCGTGCCACCCTGTATACATATAAACATGTATCTTTGACGATTTAAATCATTGCATTTTTTTTAATTTTTTTTTTTTTTTTTTTGCGGATCAAATCATAAAATTATACACTATATAGTCTGCGTACTATGACATTTACGTTAATTACAATCAACTTAGAGAAAGAGCATATCACTTGAATATAAGCGACAAAAAATATAATTATCCATTTAATGTGAATAATGTTTTCTTTGTTTTCTCTTTTTTAGGAGGCCTGGCAGATTCCCACATTGGTATCGAAATCACGCTTGAAAAAATAAAAAAAATAAAAAAATAAACAGAAACCGATCCTGGATTTTCGAAATATGACCAAAGCACAATCCGAAAATCATAAGATATTTTATTAATAAAATAAATTATTTCAAATATATTTTTAATGTGATTCATTTTCCTATGAGTTCATTTCTTTCTTTGCTCTGGTAATCATTCTGATAGGAAAGCAATAATTACTATGAAACAACTAACACACACACATACATACATACATACATACATACATACATACATTTATATTTCTAATGTTCTCTTAAAAAGTACTCGACATCTAATTTAGAGCAACATAATTATCTATATATATAAACATATAAAAAGATATATATATAGACACATATATATATATAAACATAAATATACAAATATATATATATATATATATATAATATTTCAAAATTTAAATTACTATAAGCGAAATAATGTTATGTTTTTTTTTGTATAATTTGTCAGCAAATAATGAATAAATAATATTTTAAAAATCTTATTCTTTGTGGATATATTAATTTTCATATATGTATATTTTTAACTTGTATGAACTACCACACACACACACACACACACACACACACACATATATATATATATATATATATATATATATATATATATATATATATATATATATATATATATTACGGGATGCCTTAAATAAGTTTCCAGACTTTTTTGTATTGGCACTTTTGTTGATGAAACTCTAGTCTCCTTCAAAGTAATCTCTTCTGGCTGCAATGCCATTGTTGTAATGTTTCAACAGCTTCTGGGAGACACCGTGGAAGTCCTCTTTTGTGAACATGTCAATGACCCTTGTCACAGCCTCTTTCATCTCCTCAATTGTCCTATAACGATAGCCTCTAAGGTCTTTCCTGTAGCTTAGGTAGTAACCAAAAGTCAGAGAGAGAGCAAGCTCTGGACTAATTAAGGTGAGAAACTATCTTGGTGGCCGATCTTGGTTAAATAGTCTGTAACACAGATGGGTTTGCGTTCTGATGCAATATGCAAGTTGAAATGTCACTGACCCGATTTGAAGATTGCTGGCCTCTTCCGAGGTAAACTCTTCCTAAACCTCAACATAGTATTTCTTGTTGACTGTCTGTTCAGCGGGAATCCAGTGTATGTAGATCATGCCCGTGCTGTCTAAAAAGGTAGCATCATAAGTTTTTGGTTGGATTTGCTCTGTCTCGCATTCTTGGGTCTCTGAGAGCTAGCATGCTTCCACTGGGAACTCTATCTCTTGGTTTCTGAGTCATAGCAGTAAATCCAGCTTTTATCGCGGATCACTACAGCATCAAGAACTGCGGAATCTGAATTGATCAGCTCGACTATCTCCCTGCTGTCATGATATCTTTATTTCTAATCTTCTCGAAGCACCCATTGGGACAAACTTCGTGCAGATCTTCCGCATCTTTAATTCCATGTGACTAATTGTATGTATAATTTCCATACTGACATCAAACTGCGCACTTATTGTCTCTAGAAACACACGACGGTCTTTATCCATGAAATTATTCATTTGGCCAATACTACTCCCATGCCTCTTATCATCTCTCACAGACTCCCTGCCTTTCTTGAATCTCTTATGCCACTGAAAAAAAAAACGACGCTCGATTCATGCGAGATGGTTCAAAAGCAGTCTGAAGTAATATGTGACATTTTTTTCTAAATTTAAAACAGAATTTTATTGCATATTGTTCTTCTAAAGTGTCCTCACGTCCGGACTGCATTTTTGAAATTCACCAGCTGTGACAATCAGGCTTTAGTAGGGTGTATTCCAATCCCTGCTGCAGATGTTTGTTTGAACTTGGAATCATAAAAATTGGTCAGTCATCTCATAAGATACATAGCAATAACATACTGAATTTTCAAGTGTCTACGACAATTTAAAATATCTGTACAAAAAAGTCTGGAAACGTACCGTGTATATATACATACATATGTCTATAATATAAAGCTGAATGTCTCTGTGTGTGTGTGTGTGTGTGTGTGTGTGTGTGTGTGTGTGTGTGTGTGTGTGTGTCTGTCTGTCTGGTCGACGAATAGGCTCCTATACGGTTGACTATTTTAAAAAACTGATTGCATATAATGATAGAAGATGTATCGATACACAGAAATGGGTATGTTTGATCTGGCAGAACGGTGGTTCATTTAAATTGTGGGTCTGCGTTCGCGCCTGGTCCACAAAGTATGAAAATAAAAAATTAAAAAATTAAAAAAAACGTTTGCAAGTCTTTTTGATATAGATGTACAGAAACATACTTTGAGAAGTATGTTTTAACTTAAATAGGGATAGTATAATAAAATTGTGGGGTTTGCGTTCGCGCCTTGCCTCCATAGAATGGAAATAAGCACAAGCTTTAATAAAGACTTTTCATATCTATCTGCGTAAGTATACTTTGATAATTATGTTTCAGTTTGAAGAAATATGGTATAATAAAAATTATGGGATGTTCGTTCGCGCCTGACCTCCATAGAATGAAAATATATCACAAAGTTTAACAAGGTTTTTTAATATAGATCCACAGAATATTGTGATAAGTGTTTCAGTGTGAAATAATAATTTATAATAAATTATGGTGTTTATCTATTTTATTTTTACTTTCATCATATTTTGCTTTGGTTTTGTGCCTAACGAGATATGATTAGAATGGAGTCAATTTGGTTCTTTGTTACACGTTACACCGTCGTTGAAGTATCATGTCACAAGGTGGCGTTTGGGGTTTTGGAAACGGGTGCTTGAAATTGTGAGATAATTTGTTGCAGCAAGGTCAATTGGGCCTTCCTCCGTTTGAACAGCGATCCCCGATTGCAAACTGGCCAACGATGTGCCTCGTATTAACATCTCCATCACCTGTGCAGGCATTGAAGTCCCCTGCAACTACCACAAGATCTCGGGATGGGATGCTGTCCATAACAACCTGGAGACTATCATAGAAGGTATCTTTAATGTTGCCGTCGGCATCAAGAGTGGCAGCATAAGATGTGATGATGGTTATGTTAAACAGTGCGCCACGTAGTCGTATTAGGGCTAGGCGAGGGGAGAGTGGTTCCCAGGCAAGAAGTGCAGCATTTGCCTGATCGCTTAATGCCGTGAAGTCCCGAATTGTCGGTAACGTAATATGCGGCCACAACCGAGATGGAACTCATTACACGAGTTTGTAACGTAATTCAAATCTTTACGTAGCTGAATACTTGATGCATCGCCAAGGCTATCAAGGATACTTTTATCGTGATGTCCTCACTACATGGGTTCCCTACCACGGTTTAAGAGAAGCTCATCTACCCTAGAGAGGATAGACCGCGACAGTTTCTCAACCTTGTATTTTACCTTGCAGTGCATACAGCGCCTCACCTTCCTAAATAGTCACCCATCTGGAACTGGCCAGACTCAACGTTTCTTCGGTGATCTGGCGAGAACCGGTGTGTCAACGTAATTGTGCCGTATATAGTGTCGGTAGGACCACTATGGTAGATGTGATAGGACATGTCTTCTTGGGGGACTTTTACCATTCGACTGCCTGTGTTTGCAAATCCGACTTCAGGCAAGAAACATCGGTCTTGTATTAACGGAGAGCATGAGCTTGAGTGCTTGTGTTTCCTCAGACTTCAGAGTCTGGACATTCCAATATGCGAACTGATGAAACATACGATGACGGAACAAATGAAACATCCATCTTGCTGATTTGACACTCGCAACACTGGGACAGCGAGCGCGTCGAATCTCGCGGACGCCATAGCAGGAGTCGTAATCGGAATAAGTGTGGAATTCATAATTAACAGGGAGGTTTGAAATTCACAAGTGGTCCTCAAACCCGCATGTATATCCCGGTGATGGCAGTTTGGGCTTTTCAACTCAGTTATAGCGTCGAACTTTCGCTTGCACACCCAGCCCATTTTGCAGAATCAGTGTCGCGACGAGAACCCATGAGAGGGAGAGGTAATCGTGATAGGATGACGACTGATTCCGCGGGATCAGTGCTAGGCCATAGGTTACACATCCCCATATGAATCATTTTGACGGCCAGTAGGAGCAATTCCCTACTGTCCAACCCAGGTATACCAGTCCTTAAGACACTAAACGTTTAATTTACGATTTACTTTTTCCTTTCACGTTAATACCTGAGCTATGAAGACATGTTTGCTATAAAGCTAAAAATTAAAACATGAACCAATAGCTATTACGTTATATATGCATATTTATAATGCTGTCGTTCGACCGTCACCTCCCAAATTTCATTCTTTTTTAATTTTCACAGTTTTGCACCGATTTTCCCCGGCTAAAACCCAAATATAAAGTTTCGCATGGGTTCGAATACCCTATATATTAAGTTTCATGTCTGTAGACCGAAAACTGAGAGAGGTGTTGGTAGGCAACATTTTTTAATCAAATATATACACACGCATGCATAAATATATATATAGAAAGAAGTTAGTGTTTACTATAACCATTTTACGCAAATATTACGCAAGTATAAATTATGTAGAATATCTGCATGAATATTATTACACGTAATTGTTAAAAATGATCATCCCATCAGAAAACCGAAAACAACTAAGGTAATTAATTAAAATGAATGTTTAAAAGAATATGCAAATTAGCTAGATCTTTTGCTAGTGAATGCAACCCATATATAACAAAGTTTTTCTTTTTGAATAAATAGAAAAACATTTTTTAATATGAATATCAATTCCACAGGGCACTCATTCACATGTAATATATTGATGCTGGCATTCTGTAGATGTTCAGTGTAAATAGAGACACTCTAATATTATTGTAGCTTTTTTGTTAAAACTGCAAAAGTATTTATCTACGCTAGCACGAACGCCTGGCAAAGCCCGGTCGTAAAGTACGCTTAACTATTATATTTTAATTCTTTCATATTTCGTATATATTATTATAGAGTTAATGTTCTATCGATGTTTATATATTATAAAGTTTTGATTTCCAAACTAAAACAAATATATCCATATGACTTGGGTTCATTAGCTGAATCGAAACCTAAATAATAACTTCTGAAAAAAAAAATATATATATATATTTATATATATATATATATATTTATATATATATATATATATATATATATAACATGAGTTCCTTCAGCTATAATCGAAACCGAAACCAAAACTTATGAAGAATTCTTGATAAAATTATTTATGAAAAAAATAGATTACTGAAATGCCATCAGTTATAATCGAAATCGAAACCAAACTTATCAAGAATTCTTGATAAAATTATTTATGACAAGAAATGAAAGTACATAACAATTAACAGACATGCGTGACACAAAAAATAACACACACGCTATCGTTTTAATATATAGATGAATTGGCCAGAGAAATATTACCCATGCTCTAAAGTACGCCTGCAAATATTTTGTCTTTTCTGTGTACAAAAAATCTTTTGGGTAATAAACCGTGAAAAAAGGTTATAGGTCAGGAAGTGTGTGATTATTATCTTCTAGAAGCACGGAAGTGAGTGATTATTGTACGTTTAATGTGAAAATGGCATTATAAAATCTAAAATATTTTAAACATTTTAAAACTGTATTTTTACAACTAAGTCTTGCAGCCTGTCGACATTTTTAGAATATAATTTAACTATTAATCAAATATTATTAAATATTCATTAGTTTAAATTGATTACATTTTAATCGTATACAAGAAGGAGAATTTAATTTGAGGAAGGGATTAGAATATACATATTTACATTTATTGTCATCGTAAGAGCTTTAATTTAGATTGATCATATTTAAATCTAAAACATGTTTCAGGCAGTATTGATTCAGCATAATGTCTATTTTCTGCCTTCATACACAATAGAAATTTTACTTTTAACGAGCATTGAATTTGAAAAAATATTGATTACAAAAAATTGATTATAAACACACTGCTGGTCGCGTCTTTTTAAAACAAAAAAAACAGCAATAAGTAAAACTACACTTATTTGAAGATTTAAAATACATGCGAAAAACTGAAAGCATAAAGTCTCTCGGGAAATGCTGTGTTGGGACAGCTAGTGTATATATATATATATATATATATATATATATATATATATATATATATATATATATATATATATAATGAAATTAAAGGAGATGCAGTGTTTACCTGATATAAACAATGATAAACTTGGCCTTCGGGACAAGGTCAAAGTGTAGTATCTGTTCTTCAGATGCTGCACTTCAATTTCTTGTTCTCTGTCAGTGGAGGAGAAATCCTTCACGACTGAGACAATTTTTATTTTTGTTCCTTTTCTCCACGTTAAAAACTACCCTGGTGTCTAACTCTGTCCCGTGGGGAGGCATTGTAAATAGGAACAATGATAAACTTAATATAAATACCAGTATTTATATATATATATATATATATATATATATATATATATATATATATATATTAATCCCAACCAAATAAAAAAGCTCAATACATTCACAATAGAGAGTAGAGCTTATTATAAGGGAAAAGAAATTAAAACTGTAAGTTGAAATTTACAATCAAATTTATTGTTCGACCGAATACTCAAAAACCAATTTACAAAGTCCTTCTTCCGCGGAGTTTCAAAGAATACTATTCTTACTATTCGTCTCATCAGAGGACAAAAAAAATCAGTAAATTATTCTTTCTCATTTTTGGTCATGAGTTTCCTAGTCTTCTGATCGAGCTGTCTCAATTCTTCTTTAGTTCACTCTATAAACGGTCCTGAGTATCTTACTAGTGATACTGCTCATGTATTTATACCTTTTATTAGGTTTCTGCTATATAATTTAGTTTCTAGGAGGTTTCTTGTTCTCCGAAGGTATTACTTTCCAATTCTCTCTTTTATTTCTGTGGCTTTGATGGTGTCTGCTATCAGAACTCCCAGATATTTATAGGCGTATAGTCCACCCTATGGCCCTCATCTCCGTTTGGTTTGGTAGTTCCATGCCTTCTGTTGTCTCCAGTCTTCACTTTCTTATAACTAGTAGTGCGCATTTTTCCATGCCAAACTCTATTTGGATATCCTGACTGCAGATCCTGGTAGTGTTTATTAGTTTTTTTTTTTTTTTCGGTCCTTACAAAAAGTTTCAGATCGTCCATATATATCAGGTGGTTCTTTTTTTTCGTCTGTATTAGAGAACTTGTATCCAGATTACTATTATTATTATTATTATTATTAGTAGTAGTAGTAGTAGTAGTAGTAGTAGTAGTGACTATGAGTTTTCACACATGCCATCATGTAAGAATTCTCTTTGAAAACAGTCTGCGGTGTTCCCTGGAATCTTATTGGCAACAAGTTTCCCCATATTGTCAGTACTCTTCACCTCTTTCGGAAACCTTTGCAAATGAATTTGTGTTAACGCAATACCCATCTACTATTGATTTCTCATTAATAGTGATCATTGCTCTTCACTGGAATTGGGTGGCTAAAGCTTCCCAAAGATCCCAGTCCTCCCCTCACTTATTCAGCGAGGGGTAGTCCTCTTCGCACATATCCAACATCAATCCTGTCTCTCCTCGGTCTTTCCATTCTCCTTGACCCTCCTTACTTATTGGGTGCGGCACTAGTTTATGATGACGAAGAAAAAAGTAAGAGGGCGAAGGCAAAGGGGAGGGGGTTAACTTACAATTATGCAATTATACAGTTTCAGTTTTCACGAACCCATATGGTGTTTCGTTGTATTTTACCTCTATAGAAGTTTCTGTATGCGCTACCAGCGTCTACGGATAATGTATATTACTCGCCGCACTGAAGGGTTGTTTTTTTTTTTAACATTTCAACCGTTTTCATTATTGTTGTCCGTTGTATTGTTACGTTCTGTGTGTATATGAATATTTTCAAAACGACGTACATGTTGAATAGTGGGGTTTATATTTTATCTGTATATTCATGTACGTGTAAATGCGTGTATATATATATGTCGTATAATTTACTTGATCGTTTAGTGTGTATATTTTAACATTTATGCAACAGTTCTAACAGGAAAAGATTTGCCCCAACCAGAGCAGATTCAGACTTCAACGTCGCCCAAGTAGAAGAAGGCACCCTGAGCATTAAGGACTCGGAGGGGGACTAGTGAAGCAAATAAAATTTAAAATATAGTAATAAAATGAAAAGTAAGATTTTTTAATGATTTCTTTTACAGAAGAACTAGCCTGGGTGCCCGGCGTTGCCCGGGTGTTTGTAGGTGTGTGTTGAGCAAAAAAAAAAAATTGTAGTAGGCAGGCAGGCAGGCAGGAAGGCTCGAACCCGTGACGGGAAAGCAAAAAAGATAGTGGAGGTGTGTGTAAGGGTGTTGTTCGAGCCAAAAAAAAAATGGAACATTGCGAGCAAAAAAAAGTGGTAGTAGGCAAGCAGGCTCGAACCTACACCGCGAAGGAGAAAAAAAAGAGTAAAAAAAAAAAAACGTTACGCGTTAGCTGCTGTGCCCATCGCCAAACCTGAAGTGACGTAGGTTTAAATTAAGGATATAAATTGGAAAAGAAGCGGTGACTTTTGAAAATATCGACGAAAAAAGCGACTCCTCCCTGTAGAAAAGGGCTCAGTTGAGTATGAAGGAATTAATGTTTAGGACCAAATTTTCGATATTTGTCGTCCGAAGGATCGAGCTTTAAAATGATACCGATCTCGTGAAAATCCGTCGCATCTGTCAAAAGTTTTTGCGTGACATACAAACATACATACATACATATATTTAAACAGACAGGTGAGATTTATTTATATAGAAAGAATAACATTAGAAATTATATTTTAAACAGAAATAGTTCGCCGAATACTTTTTATGATTACTTTTTTAGTGAATATTTTCAAAAAGTAGTCATTTACTTTATAAAAACATGTTATACTTTGATATTATGTTAATTTCTTTCAATTTATAAAAACATATCGAGTTAAAATAAATCGTTTATACTTACATGAGATTCGAGCTCTGGTATTTACATGTTAAAAACTACTTCCGTGATAATGTCTATTCTGCTTATCCATTTCTTGTTAACCAACCAAAGATTTTATTCGTGTACGAAAACGCACAAAATATTATAACACTTTTGTTTTTTAACTTACGTTTACCCCAACAAGGCACATCGTCACTTGGACGTAAAGGGCTACTATTTCGGCCCATGCCTAGGATAGATTAACAATATGTTGGTTTACGTTACATTTAAACTTGTGCATATCGGTATAGTATGGAAAGCAGGTGGCAGGAAGAGAAATTCCAAAGTCTAGTTTTTCGAAGAAAAAAAAAACTATTAGAGTAAAAAAAACCTTCTGACATTTGGGGTCCGCAATCGTAAATGGGCGTGGTTTTGCTGCGAAGCGGGTTTGTCGGGGATATGTACATCGAGGGGGCACTAGTGCAGCCAGTTTATTAGAGCACATTGTATTCAAATACTTGTAAAACAAGCGGAGATGCAACATTGCGGCGATGGGACAGGGGTTGGAGCTTATTTGACAAAGTGGACCTATTAGATTGAAGACTCTTTTTTGGACTCTATCCTAGAGGGAGAGGCTGGTGGTAATGTCCAATGTGGCAATAATACTCTATGCATGATCGAATAGCGGTCTTGAAGATGTAAAGGATACTCTCAGCACGATAAAGGAAACACACATCTTTGTAGCAGCCTTCGCAATGCCCTCGATATATTTGTTCCAGTTCATATTGCCGTGAATGTTAAGGCGAGGAGTTTGTACATTTTTGTAGCATATAGATAAATTGTGCTAGAACTGTCATTTTCTTCCCTGGTTCTTTTATCATGAAAATAATACTATTTAATGTCATGATTAGAAAAAAATCTATTATATAAAGAAGATGAGGCTTAATTAACTTTTGCTTCGTAGGTTTTGCCTCTGTTTTATGCTTAACGAAAGTAAGGGATACTTTTAAGAACGATGGTATTTATATCTTATTTCCACTCTTTAAGGTGTCGTAAAAATGTGAACTTTTCACGTTCATAAATTTAAACAAAACATATGTTTAAAAGAAACGAAGCGCAATGTCTATAAAAATAAAGAACAAAAACGAAATGTAAAATCTATAATGATGAATGCGACAGATGAAAGAGAGAAAAGCAAAGAAAGGAACCCGGTGAACGATCACAACATGTCAGCCGCAGCAGGTGGTTGTGAAGTCTTTGTAACAAGACACAATCTTTAAAGTTTACTGATATTAAAAATTCATAAAAGTTTGGCTCAATTTTGAAGACTGGTAATTATCGTAATCTGTCTTTTGTTTGGGCGTCTTCTTCTTTTTTTATTTTTGTTTTGGTAAACAGGAGATTCAAGTTAAACTAGCAGATAATAAAGAGTGTTTGTCATGTCCCTGTATCCGAACGTCTCTTAAACGCCACTCCTTTCGCAGTTTAAACAAACATTTTGTAATTGACTTAATCTCAGATTATTATTATTATTATTATTATTATTATCATTATTATTATTGTTGTTGTTGTTGTTGTTGTTGTTGTTGTTGTTGTTGTTGTTGGCCCACAAGTCATCAAAGATCTCTCCTAGAAAACAGCCTGTGTTGTTCCCTGGAAGCTGAGTGACAACAAGTCTCTCCAGATTTCCAGCACTCTCCACCTTTTCCGATAACGTTTGCAAACAGATTTGCGTTGTTGCAATAACCTCTTACCATTGATTTCTCGCTAGTAGCGGCCATTGTTATTATTATTATTATTATTATTATTATTATTATTATCATTATTATTATCATTATTATTATTATCGTTATTATCATTATTATTATTATCATTATTATTATTATTATTATTATTATTATTATTATTTGCACTCACTAAGAGTTCTCACCCAGACCATCATCAGGAATTACTCACTGTCGACAACTGGTGGTGTTCCATGCAGTCTGCATGACAACAAGTCGTTCCAGATTTCTAGTATCCTTCACCCCTTTCGATGATATTTGCAAATTAATTTGCGCTATCGCAACAGCCATTTGCGATTAAATACTCGCTGGCGGCAACTATTGGTCATCTTTAGAATTTGGTTGTTACTCGCTAGGAGTAGTCACACAGGCCATCATCCAAGATTTCTCTTTGAGCGCAACTTGAAGTGTACTATGGAGTCTGAGTGACAACAAGCCCCCCCTCGATTTCCAGTACTCTCCACCTGTTTTGATAACATTTGCAGATGAATTTGCGTTATTGGAACAGCTGATTACCATTGATTTCTTATTGACGGCGATCATTGGTATTTACTGGAATCGTCTTGGCAATAAGTCTCCTCAAAGCCTCAGTCCTCTTTGCACTCATCCAGCGGAGGTCTGGCTAGTGCTTTCTCTCCTCAGTCTCTCCATTCTCTTTGACACTCCTCACTTATTCGGTGTGGCACCAGTTTATAGTGACAAAAAAACGGAGGAGGGGTGTACTTAAAATTATAAAGTTTTAGTTTTCATGATTCCATGTGATGTTCGTTTGTGTTTTAATTCTATAGCAGTTTCTTTATGTCCGGCTGTGAAGCCGTGAAGCGATCCATTTCAAAGGGGATCCCTTTTCACATAAGTCAATCCTCGGTCACGGACCAAATGTGACCTGTCCTTCATAGGTCAGCAAGGTATCTCAGTGTACCAGGACCCGTCAATCTATTTGGTTGGTCTTAACTTCACGGTCGGTCGATATGTCGCCTCTTCGTCGATCTGTCCTGCTGGAAGGGAAAAATCTCATGCCCACAACAGAAAGAAACAACTCAGATTGCTATTCTACTGATTAAATTTACGATGAGATGTAGAATATATATATATACTTATATACAACTATCCGTAGGTCGATGTTGATTTTGAAAGACTCCACTGAGTCAAAAAAAAATAGATTAATTTCTCTTTCGGTATAACGGTGGAATGATGCGGGAAGAGATGGGCGTGGCGACTCTTTGACTATGCTTAACTCTGCCCCAGAACTCAGCCCAATCTAGCAGTTTCGACGCTGAGGTCCGTTCATATAGGAAGGTGAGGGGTGCGTCAGGGTCGCTTCTAGACCAACCGCGTCTAGTTACGTCACCCCTAGGGGAGGCTCTATCTTCCCCGGTTGCACCTGCGATTCTGCAAGCGCTCTCATACCTCGAAATGGTCACTCTCGCGATCTCTGGGTCACGGGCATCTTACTTAAACTATAAGCATCCTTAATCTCAATGTTGAGTCATCCCATTTTCGGAGTACAATTTACACAAAAATATTTGTCAACAATTTTCATAACAATAAAGGAAATCATATCCGCCCAGCTTCTCCAGCATTTCGGGAGTCTTGACCCCCTCCCCCTGTGAGGAGCTTAATCAACTCCTGGGATGGTCATGTTACACGGCTTGTATCTGTAGTTCATATGTGTTAGTCTCTGCATTCAAGGGTTTTCCTTAATGTTTAAGACGTTTTCATTATTGTTACCCGTTGTATCTTCTCAGTCATCCCACTGATTCCAATCTCTCCCATTGTTTTTTCGGAGTTATCGCTATTGTTCCTAACGCTCATACTGTAATAAAGCTGGGCTGGTTCTCGTCGTACATACGGGCAACAAAATGTGAATTAACCCTAAGTCCCGGTGGCTACACTTTTATCGTTGTCTAGTGGTGAACCCTTCAAGGATGACCAGACGCTCACTAGTCACTGGAACTTCTGTTCTGGTGCACAGGGCACATAAAATGCACATGACCCTAAGTCCAAGTGGCAATACCGATTGGCCGTTCGTTGGTTTGAGGTCGTGTTCCTTTTCGTAGATGCTCTGGTGTTGTTGGTATATCACTTTTCTCAGTACAGTCTAGGTTGGTTGTCGATGCTGTAATTAATTAGGTTTTCGAATCAAAGCAATTTAATAGTAACTCATAGATCATGTTTTTATAAACGAGAATAATTATTCAAAAGATATTCAGGGTACACTGTGTGTAAAGAAAAATTAATTCTTCGGGTTCTTAATGGCTTCAACAGTTTTCAAGTTAGGTCTATTCAGACAGCTTCTTAATCAGGAGCTAGAGCTTTCCAATGTAACTCTTCTGGAGAAGCTTGGACAGAAGCCCGAGATGATGCGCACTCTTCGATGCCAGCCAGCAAATCCTCTCTCATTTCCAAACACAATGTGTTTTTTTTTTATTGAACCCTCATGTTTGAGATTAGCATTTTCTCCTCTTTCGTTTGGAGATTACTCTTTCCTTTCTCTGTCGTTTTTCTTTTCTCTTTATTTTTCTGAATCTCTTTTCTTTCTCTATCTTAAACCATAATTTTCTTCAATTCGCTTTTCCCATTTTCTTTCTTTATCTCTCTCCAACTCATTTTCTTTTTAATCCTTTTTTCCTTTTTCTTTCCTTCTCTCCAACTTACTTTTCTAAAGAAACTGTTTTATCAGCTATGCCATTCCATTTTTCAGTTTGATTCCTATCACTTACAGGACATCTAAAATAAAACACATGGCCCAGAGAAAATATCTTCCTAGATATCAGGGCAGACTTTTTGCCGCCAATATCACTTTACTGAGAAATTTTTTTGCCGCCAATATCTATATTTAATTTTCTGTTCACCATATCAGCAATAAAAACATATTCCAGACTTTGGAGAAAAGAATGAATTTCTTAAACCTCGTGTCAAACACCCCACCTAACCCTTAGCCCGTAAGCAGGGTGAATTGGTGTTGCTCGGGCACGCAACATCGTTACACTACTATTAATGGTGTTATTTTGACTTTTTCATCTTCCATTTTTCTTAGGCCAGTTCTGTGTATTTGCTCCGCTTCTCTATCTCCTTGATCTTCATTCTGTGGTCTGCTAGGACGGCAAAATCTATAATATAGTTTTTCCTTCTTGTTAACTATTATGACATCCAATCTTCTTGCTTGGATGGGTTTATCCCTTTTTATATCCATTTCCCATAGGACATTGTGACTTTCTTTTCAAATACTGCTACCGGTTTGTATTTATAAAATTTGTCTGGGGTTTCAAGTTGCAGTTAGTTGCATAATTCCCAGTGTACTACCTACTCCACTGGATCGTGTTTATTTTCTATTTTTGAGCTAGTTTGCTGCATTCGCTTTTTATGTGGTTTATTGTTTCGTCACTTTATCCAGCTTCGCCAGCGTCTAACCACTGAGCTGAGCGTCGCCGGATCGTAAAGAACCCACTTATCATTGTAAATTACAACCCGATCTAGAAACGGGTCGTTCTTGTTGCGTAAAAGAAAGGAAGACGACACTTCATAACGCAGTTTCTTTCGGTTGTTGTTCAATTTGTGAGGTACCCGTTTATCAAGTGTTTTGTCTTTCCAATCTCTCTCAAGTGGTTGGAAATTGTCGAATACGTAATGTCTAATTGAAAAGCAAGTTCCCAAACAGCTGTCTATGGATTGGCGTTGACTAAGACTCTTAATTGATCGTTGTCGACATCCGATGGCCGACCACTATGCTTATCATCTTCAAGACTCGTCGCCGCTATGAAATTTCTTAAACCACCATTTTTCTGTGCGTTCAGTAGTGGTCAAACGCTTTGTTGATATGGCGAGCTGTTTCAGCACCTTTTTGGCCTAGCTTGAATAGAAGTAAGAAAATCGAGCGAATTTGCTTTTTTCCATCTTGTATTGTTTTAAATCGATTGTGATTTAAACGATTAGATAGAGCGAAAACGCTATTTAAAATGATATATAATGTAATGGTATTATAACGAAAAATTACATGAAAATACATCATATGAAATCAAAAGTAAAAATTCCGCAAGACTTTTCTTGTCAACCGAATATATATGAAACTAAAGCATTATGAAGCAGTTTGGATGCTATTTAAAATTTCAGTTTTTCAAACCAACAAGAATACTAGTTTAAATTTCACTCTGACAAAGCCAAGAAAATGATATTTGGAAATTAATGAATGGTTAAAATACCTTTTCAAATTTCAGCGTGACAGAACAAATAAAATATTTTAGAATAAAGTAATAAGCACTGGTGTGAATGCTATTTCAAATTTGAATTCGATAGACAGAATAAAATGCTATTTCAAATTTTAATTCGACAGACAAAATAAAATGCTATTTCAAATTTGAATTCGACAGATAGAATAAAATTATATTTCAAATTTGAATTCGACAGATAGAATAAAATGCTATTTAAAGTTTGAATTCGACAGACAGAATAAAATGTTATTTCAAATTTGAATTCGACAGACTAAATGAAATGCTATTTAAAATTTGAATTCGATAGACAAAATGAAATGCTGTTTAAAAGTTTAATTCGACAGACAGAATAAAATGCTATTTAAAATTTTAATTAGACAAAGCAAAATAAAATGCTATTTAAAATTTGAATTAAACGGACAGAATAAAATGTTATTTAAAATTTGAATTTGTACAGACAGAATAAAACGCTGTTTCAACTTCAACCCCGAAAGCCTCAATAAAATGCTATTTAAAATTTAAACTAAATAGATGAACTAATGATCTACTTGAAATAGCCAAATGACAGACTAAACCAAATGATATTTTAAATTATTATGAAACACCATGAATACAATTTCAAAATTAAACTTGACAGACCGGGTAAAATGCTATTCATATTTCAGCCTTAGCTTTCTCTTTATATTATTGCTTAGGTGAACCGTGTATTTTTAGGAGAATTTCCTTTTCTTTTTTTTGTAATTTAATTTATTATATATAAGTTACATTAACAGTTGTATGAGTGCTAAAGCCTACCACGTATTCCGAAGCATGCATACGGAATTCATCCTAAACAACTTGAGTTGAATTTTTTAATTCAAGGAGAAAGTTTTTTTTTTTCATAGTAGATTCACAAGCGGCCCCGACTCGTATCAATATCTCGGTCAAGGCGAGTGATTTTGCTGACTTTGGTTGGTTTCTCTTTTTTGTATTTTACAAGATGTTTCCGTTTGTCCACAGTCAGCGTTGAACGGTATTTAGTTTTAAAAGGAATTATACCTGATTATCTCAGGCTGTGTGTTTTCACATACGTATGTCGTGCGAAAAGACCTTGCAATATTATATCGGAAATTGTAGAAAAAAATCATTTTTGTCTCCGATTTAGAATTCAAATTCTAGAAACCCCCAAATTTTATAATTCAAAGTAAATGTATTATTATTTTTTTAATATGAAACAAGTAATGATCGTTTGGGTTTTCAAAAATATTCGACGATTAGTACGAATTTGAAAGCCGTAAGTCATTTCGAAAAATCGGGAAAAGGCTAGATTCTTGTTCAGTTAAAAATATATAATGGTTTATACTTTAACAATTCTGCATTTGAAATTGTTAATAATTTTTTTAAAATAATATGTTTGTTTGTTTTAGAGATACACAATGACTGTCTAGATAACGGTTTAATTTTGCGGATTCAGAATAAAATGCTATGTGAGTTCCATACACTCATGGAGTGTATGGAACCCACAAAGCATTTTATTCTGTTTGTCTGTCTGCCTGTCTGTCTAACTCATTATTCTAAATGAAACAAATATCTTTTATATATATCAGCAACGAGGAGAATTTACTAATTGTATTTTATTTTTTTTATATATATACAAGCAGTTCAGCCCGGTCTTGTTCGGGCCCTATATACTGTTCATAACTTTACGTGCATATGTACATATATATATTAAAAAGTTTGACTCATCTTCAGGTGACCTACATCTAAAATTGCAAGTGTTTAGACCAAAAATTGGTGGAGGAGTTTGATAGAGTCTGCAGCCAAATTTTCGCCCAAACACTGATTAAAAAGCTTGCATGTCTGAATACCCTTTATGTAAATTTTCAAATGTTTCGACCCAAAATTTGATGAATAGTTTGCTAGAGACCACAAAGGTCAAATCTTTTGAACTTTGACCCCTTTGCAGCCAAATTTTCGCCCAAAAACCGTTAAGAAGCTTGCCCTATGCATGAATGCAATTTATGTAAAATTTCAAATGATTAGACCAAAAATTAGATGAGTAATTTGATAGAGACCTTATAGGCAAATTTTTTAAACTTTGACCCTAATTTTATTGTTTTGGGTTCAAATCAAATTAAAAAGTTTTATCCATGTCCAAGTAACCTACATCTAAAATTTCAAGTGCTTAGACCTAAAATTGGCGGAGGAGTTTGGTAGAGTTTTCAAAAGTCAAATCGTTGAACTTTGACCCGTTGATAGCCAAATTTCTGGCGGAAACCCGATTAAAAAGATTTTTCCAAATCTCAATACCCTTATGTCAAATCTCGAGTCTGTAGACTGAAAATTGACAGAATAGTTTAGTAGAGAAATATACACGCAGAGACACACACACACATACACAGACAATTTTACTTTTATAGATGTTTAGATTACTCTCTTTCTCTCTTTCACTTTCACACACATACATACACACACACACACACACACACACACACGAGCACACACTGATTCATCTCTCTTACTTAAAGAAGTTTGTAGTGTCACCACCTACGCCATTACCTTTGTTATTCAAGTTCAGTTACTTGTCCATCAGGGAAAATATTTTTTTTTATTCCGAGATATAAATAAAATAAGCTTTTATAAAATAATTATCATGAATTCATTTAAATAAGTACTGACCTCAATCGCTCTGACGTGCAGAGAACTTTTTCTATGGCAGGTGTTCAAGTTGTAAAAAAACAAAAACAAAAACTTTATCTTTGTGGGGAACAGGCCTGTGATATGTTCTTCTAAAAATGTCTCTTTTAAAACAGGAGTAAAAAGGTCAGGTGCGTGCGCATCACTAGGACCACTCCTTCTGCAAGTCCCTGCCGAATAAAACAGTCACATGATTTGGTATTCATAGACTTAATAAGATGAACGCAATCAATACATTAAAATACAGACGCTGTCCCTGTGCACGTCGAAACGACAGAAATCGCGCGATTTATCATTGCAGCGTTATTTTTTATTTTTTTTTTTTTTCAAAGCATCATGTGGGCTTATGAAAATTTCTATTAATAAATTTTGGCAGTTTATTGAACAGAGATTAGAATCCTATACATTTTTTTTATCTACGTCCTTCCCACCGCAAGAAGATATCCCATAAGGTTGCAAAGAAAGTAGGGGAGCATTAAGCCAGCGCCCCTAAAAGATAAGAACTCTAGCTTACTTAAAATTGCCAGGGCAGCCCCGTCGGTATTCCTCGGTAGGAGTAACTCAGGCAGTAATCAATAAGCTTACTCCACTCGAAAGACGGGAGGCACAGGACGGCAGCCATACAGCAAACAAATCATCTCAGCAATGACTTGGACTCTGTTAACTTTAATGTCGACGAGAAAAACCCAGACTGAAAGAATCTTTATCTCCCTCTCACGATGGAATGATGAAACACAAGGGTCAGAAAATTGAACAGAAGAGGCAGCGCCCTAGAGAAAGAGCACGTTGAACTCCTAAAATGCTTGGATTGCCCTGTTGACATTTTCACGATTATAAATATTTCATTTACAATATTGAACTTTATATTTCTAATATACTGAGTCTGTCAACGTATCTCTGGTAACTAATTTACATAATTGTTTGAAAAATTACATCTCATTGGTTTACTATATATTATTATTGTTTTCTAATTCAATGACTGTTATCACTTTATTATTACTCTAGAGTTCTACATAAGTAGGTTTTTCAGATCATGGATAGAAATTTATAATTTTGGATGAAAAAATATCAGAAAGACTGCGAGTTGAGGTGTTGTACTGGTTGGAATGATGAAGTTGTCGCCCTAAAAAAAGCAACATTACAGCTTTATTTTCAAATTGTTATTGAAATAAAAATCAATTCAGGTGATTTGATTATGTATTACAGCTGATATCTATTCAACGTAGCCATCTTCAGCCTCAATCACCGCCTCGATACGGGTCAGGAACTGGAACCACGCCTTACCACAAGCACCGACGGACGCTCAGCGGATACTCGGCGAATGCTCAACGAATGGCGGCGATCAGTATGGCTTTGGTGTTGTGGAAGGCCATGTTGGTGACGTTCTTGCCATATGACCAAACGAAGTACTCCAGCGGTTTCAGATCGTGAGAGATTGATACAAAGTTGTAGCATTCCTTTTGAAGCCAAGCCTGAGTCTCTTTGTCAGCGGCCACCTGATTGCACCAGGAAATCACCACACTCTTCGGCACATCCGGGTACACTTTAATGTTGAATTTGAAGATGTGAAGTGGCATGATGTGGCTCTCACTTGAAACCACACCTGTTTTCATCACTCTCAAACGACTCTGTTATTCGTGGCAATCCAGCGATGTATTTTAAAGGTGCTGGCAATGGTCGTGTTGTCATAACTTGGATCGCTAGAGAGTATGAGCTGTACAGCAGCGCATCTCCGGTCTTAATTGTTGAACATTGTGTCACTTTCAGACATGATAGAAGCCTCCTATCGATCTTGGGATTTGTACACAACTGGCCAACTATTAGATGGTCTGTAACAAAAAAAAAAGAAAGTTTTTTATCAATTGGAAATGAATAATGTCATCTTTTCTAGGGCGACAATTTTATCGTAACACCATATAAATGTAATCCTTTATAAGTAGAAAATCTACTTAATAATAGTTTATGGAAGTTCATAATAATATATTTAATAGTTGTGCTCGTGTTGATCAGATCTTGCTTGTTGAACATTGTGTCACTTTCAGACATAATAGAAGCCTCCTATCGCTCTTGGGATCTGTACACAACTGGCCAACTATTAGATGGTCTACAACAAAAAAAAAAAAAAAGAAAACCGGTTTTCATCAAACGAAACGGGAATCAGGTCGTCTTTTCTATGGCGACAATTTTATCGTTCCATCTTTAAATTTTTAAAAAATTTTCTTCCTTTGAAGATTGTAACGCTGGGTATGGGGCAGCCATATCAACTGCCAACATTGCCCTCCTTTTTATTGAAACCACCGAGAGCTTTTTTTAGTATTCTCGTTGTTCCCTTAAGTGCAATTGTCTGGATCTCATTTTCACTTGGTTCACCAGGAATATTAGGTAGGTAGGACTTCAGGTTCTTCATCATAAGTCCTGTGGCATCTATAATAACTGGTATGATTGATATCTCTCTAAGATTCCAGTCATTAATGTCATTATGAAATTTTATTCAAACGTAATGCATTTCAGTTTATTCGCACGCCATTTCATTATTTTGTTATACTGTAAATTAAAATCGAAGCCATCCAACCATCGAAACTCACCTAAGGGCAAAGCAAACAAATCAGCCGATGCGTATAGGAGATTTTGGGTGTGCGTTTTTAATGCTAACGTGATGTTTTTATGTCTCGGAAAGATATATATTTGCTTGAAGTCGTTGAGTGATCTTCACCACAGTAAGCGAATAATACAATCTAATAAATAAAATAAATAAAAGGTGGTCCGTTGTCATAGCTGGTAATATGCTCAAGCTTTAGGCTACCAGCGTATCTTTCTGCCATGCTGCAATGCCTGTCCGTATTTATGTCTTACATCTGACAATCATATTCTTGTGAGGAGGAACCCGGATGTATTCGTATTCATTACATCAGCTTTCTATTCTCGTTTCCTGCTGTTGAAAAAAAAACGGTACATAATTCATCAGATTTAAAAGTGAAAGACCTGCGAGATTTCACGTTCAAAAAAGAGACGTAAACGAGCTATAACATACAAAATAGAGAGATATCCGACTCATCACGTCCAAGAGAAAGTTTCGTCAGTGGAGATTTTTCAGTAATTTCCAACTGTGTTACTTATTATATAAAAGAGAGTTAAATGATTTGTATTATTATTATTATAATTATTATTATTATTATTATTATTATTATTATTATTATTATTATTATTATTATTTCTAACACATTAAAACAATAATGGAATAATCGGTTAGGAGGAGGTTAAAAGGTGTGTTGGGAGAAATGTGTAAAAATGAAGAAAACGTGATGAAGCACACTAAGAGGGTAGATAGAAGCTTCCATATAAAAATGTAATGTTTTACTTGTGTGACATCGGGCAATGCCAGATAGCCATACTAGTCGTATATATAAAGTAGAGTGAGATTTTTCTATGTAAAATTGACTATAGATTTCTAACCATCTAAAAATCTGCTTCATCGGCGATTTAGTCCAATTTCTAAGTTTTCTAAAGCTAAATCAAAACAAAATATTTATTTTCATTCAATTGCATTCTTTTTACATTTTTATCCAATCAGACGCCTTCAACGCGGAATTAAGAGTAAGTATACCTCCCAATGGTACGAATTCTTCATCATTTAACCTATCATATCGTGAAGAAACCCGGAAGAAATTTAATTATAAACGTTTCGTGTTACGATGTTTCTTCAATAAGTTTCCAGACTATTTTTTGTACAGGCATTTAAAATTATCGTAAACTCTTGAAAATTCAGTATGTTATTGCTATAAATCTTATGAAATGACTGAAATTTTTTATGATTCAAATGAACAGCTGCGGCAGGAATTGGAATACACCCTACTAAACCCGATTGTCACAGCTGGTGAATTTCAAAAATACACTCTGGATGTGAGGACACTTTAGAAAATAGTATGCAATAAAATTCTGTTTTAAAAAAGCCACAAAAATATAAACTTGGAAAAAATGCCACAGAAACGAATGAAATGCTTTTGAACTATCTTGCATGAATCGAGCATCTGTTTGAGAGTGGCATAAGAGATTTAAGGAATGCAGAGAGTCTTTGAGGGACGAGAGGTTAGGACGAATAAGAAAGTCAGAACACCAGAGTTGATTAGCCAAATAAAAATGTAATATATAAGGACTGTTGTGTGCGACAATAAGTGCAATGTCAGTGTGGGAACTGTACACAAAATTATTCGCGAGGAACTGAAGATACCAAAGATTTGGGCGATGTTTGTCCCAGCAAAAAAATCTTTTAGGGCTTAATGTAGTTTCTATTAAATGGGGACTTTATATAGGCATTATAAAGCATTGTACTTCCAAACACACACACACACACACACACACACACACACATATATATATATATATATATATATATATATATATATATATATATATATTGATAAAATGAGACTTTCGACATAAAGGATAATAAGTAAAGACTTCCTATGTACGACTTTCAGTTACTAGTGGAGCGTGTTCCTATCCCACAATAATACATTTCGTCCTGTGTAATAATTTTTACTTTTTCTCCTCGTGAATGTATTCTCTCAAATACGTAATCCCACTGAGAGAGAAGCAAAGACTTTAACTCTGATGAAATTCATTCCACTTCCGTAACCCTAAATCACCGCTTCTTTTTATTAATAGTTTAACTTTTCCACATTTTTGCTTTATATTGATACGCAACAATAACCCAACCAGCAAACAAAATGCACAATTATAATGGTCTAAATACACCCTCCAGAAACCCCCAAATATAACAAAAGAACAACCGTGAACTAAAATTGATTACAGCAAGCAAGCAAAAATATAAAAAGGAAACAATAATTATAAAAGAACAACCACTAGATACATAAATAACACATGAAAAATAAAATATCTCATTTGAATAGAAATGGGTTAAAAGCCAACTTGAAGATTATCACCAAAAACCTCATACAAAAGAATAAAAACATCATACAGTTAAATTGCAGAGACCCCAAGCCAAAATTATAAAGAAATTAAACATATAATAGCGAAATACAACCCCAGTATAATTGGCCTACAGGAAACTCTGCTCAAAGAAACGAACAATATCACCCTTAAAAGATACCACATCTATAACCAATCAAATTGATCAGAAAAAGATAACACGCCTCAATTATAATAATAAAAAAAAACCAGATAACACATCTGCATTTAGAACTCCAAACAAACCTTCAATCAATAGCAATTAATGCTTCATTCCACCGATCAACACCTATTTGTTCATCCCAAGACACCAAAATGGATTTATACAAAACCAAGGTACTAATGACTAACTTATTCGACTAGAAACATTTATCCGTAATGATCTAATAAGAAATCTTAATAAGAGACCATTTTTTTTTTTTTTTTTTTTTTAGATTTTGAAAAAGCGTATAACACCACACGGAGGGATGGGATCCTGAAAGATATTCATAATCAAAATAATAATTTCAGGATGAAACTTAACAATGTTTATCCAAGAATTTCTATCCTACAGAATATATAAAGTATGCTTGGGAAACATAACATCAGACCAATACATACAAGAAACAGGGGTACCACAGGATATGTACTATTTTTAATTAAAATCAATGATATAACTAAAATGGTTAACATGGGATTTAAAAAAATACTATTCATTAATGACTTCTCTATAACTTGATCATCACCAGACATTGAAAGATAAAGACAACATGGTCTCAACAAAATAGACCGTTGGATTAATCCAAATGGATTTAAAATATTCAAAAGCAAAACCACATGCGTCCACTTTTGTAGAAAATAAAAATACAACCTTGACCCACAGCTCAAACTAGATGCACAACTGATACCAGTAGTACAACATACCAAATTCATATGAATCATATTTGATAATAAACTGAACTTCAAATAAAAATGCTTAAAAGTTATAAACATCTTAAAAATAATATCCAAATTAGACTGTGGGGGGGGCAAACCAGGCTTCAATGCTCAAAATATACCGTACACATATCAGATCGAAACTGGACTATGGTTGTGCCATATACTGCTCCATTCACAAATCCTACAAAAAAAAAACTACTAACTATACAGAATCAAGGTTTGAGGCTTAGCTTGAACCTCACCAATGTAAAGCCTGCATGTAGAAGCCCATAAATCACCCCTACGTTTAAGATGGGAAAAACTAGCTTTGCACTACGCAACAAAACTGCAAAGCAATCTTGAAAACCCAACCTACGAAACTACTTTCAACCTTAAATTGACAAACTTTATTCAGGGAAACCATAAAGCATACCTACCTTTGGACACAGATGAAAAAGCAGACAACATAGATAAATGGACATTAAATACACCAACAGTCACTAAATATAAGAAAAAAACATTACAAATAATTTAACAAACAGAAGCAGCTTTGGAGAATTTAGAGAAAAATACGCAGAATACAAAGAAATATACACAAGTGGTTATGACATACGGCATAATCACGTTGACACATCGGTTCCCATCAGTTCACCGAAATTAAACAACGTTTAACCTGTTCAGTGCTAACTGGGTTACCATTTTGAACTTCCAGGTGTTATATGTGCTCTCTGCTTATCTCGGCATTGTTTTCAGTCGTTCTGGACTTCTCCTTGCCACGGAACTACAACAGTACCGATTCGGGGGAGGTGTAGTTGGAGATTGCGCAACTCTTGCCTCACAATTACATACGCAGCTGCCCCTAGATGGAGTATTATGTCTCTTAGTTTTATCCCTTAAACAGTTATCTCCCTTGACCGGACATTTTTCTTATAGAGTTTCCCCTGATTCGACACCGGACGGTTGACCGGCGTTTTGTCCCCTAATTTTAGCTGCCTTTCTAGCCCCACATGGTTCGGTTTTTTATCTTCTATTATCCTCCGCCGTTTTAAGCCATCTCCGGTAAGAAACATTATTCATCCGCTTCTTAAAGACACTTTTTAATACCTTAATGTTATTTTTTATATTATTTCATTTTAACTTCGAAATTTGTTGATTTTCTTTATCCACGTGTCCGGCCTCCTTATTTCTAGCTGTGTCGTTGATTTCCTTACACATACGACTCCCCATTCAGCCCTTTATAACTTCTCATTTCTGGACTTTTCTCTTTGTATTCTAACAATGTTTTTTTTTCTTCTTTCAGTTTTTAACCGTATCTACCTTCAATAAACCTATTTATAGGATTTCCTGTCTTGAGAGTTTTGATTGTTAGTACGCGTTTAATTCAAGGATCGTATGTCTCAAATCAACGCATCCTGGAGACAGTATATGGTGTATCCTTTGTCTTTCGAGACTAAACGGAAGCATTGATACACAGGTGGTTAGTAAACCATAAATGGAACAGGCGCAGCATATACAAATGGCCAACGCCAATACCAAATTCAATATATACAGCTGAACTACAAGCCATTAAAATGACGCTCAAATACAATAAAGGACATATGGCAGCGAGATACTTTTTAAGTGGTGCCGAAAGTAACGCAAATAAAAACTTTTGTTAAAAATGAAAAAAATGCGGAGCCGGATTTTAATTAAATTGTTTTATTTGTTTGTTCACTTGCGACGGTACCACGGTACGTGTCTCGAGAATAAATAGCATGTTTCAAATAGAGATACTCTTTATTTTTTATTATTTTAGTCATTTTTAAATATATGTGCGTGAAATTAAATATTTGTTTCTGTGCAAACACCCGTGAATTACATCTAGTCTTTTGTTTAATGATTTTTCTTTTGATATTAGTATATGGTAAGATTCTAATATACATAGGTTGCATCTTTTCGATTTGCTAGGTTTATATTTTTCCCCTTATCAATTATTGACCACCTTAATTTATATTCAGTTTTATTTTCTTTTAATTCCTAAAGTGGTTGAGTTTTTCTTTGTTTTTTTTCCTGTTGTTTTCGCTATTACTATTGGTTCTGTTTCTATTTTCGTTATAGTAGTTGTGGTTGTCACAATTGTTATGATCCTTTCTACCGTTGTTTTTATTTTTATTTACATTGTTGTCGTTTTCGTTATTTTTGGTGATCTTTTCTTTCTCAGTTTCATTTTTAAACGATGCTAGGTGATTACGATATCTGTCCTTAAAGCAAGTTCCGGTGCTTCCCAGATATACTTTAGTTTCATTATTTGTTATAACTTCACATTTGTATACTACGTTTGGAGTTAAACAGTTCCCCCTCATTGGACATTCATTAGGGTCCCGGCAGTTACATTCTTTTACAGTGTTAGATTCATTTTCTGTCCTATCTCTGTTTTTCAAAAATTTGTTTAATTTTGTGTTATTTGAGCCAATTATGGTATTTGTTAAGTTAGCAGACGTTGAGTAGGATAGCTTAACAGTCTTTTTATAAATTATCTTACTTAGTTTACTATCTTGCGGGAAAATATTTTTCTTATGTAAGTATATCTATATAGTAAATTATGAAAGTGTATATATATACACACTTTATATATATATATATATATATATATATATATATATATATATATATATATATATATATATATATATATATATATATATATATATATATATATATATATATATATATATATATATATATATATATATAAGGGATACATGAATTACTATTACCGCCGATAGCCTAGTGGTTAGGAGCCTTGACTGTCGTACAGGCAGTCGGGTTTCAATCCTGGCTTGAGGTAGTTGCCTGTCTAGCCGCATTGATGAGCTGTGAAACAGCGAAACAGTACTGAATGTGGATGACTACATATATATATATATATATGACGATATATATATATATATATTATTGAAAGATAATTATTTCTTATTAGCAGATTTAAAAAATAAAAAGTGAAGCATGCATGGTGTTCCCCGTGAATGCACAGTGAACGAGGCATAAAAAATGACTAAGTTCAGCATTTGTCCCCCCCATTTAGTACCAAAAGTCCGCAGTAATCCTGGTAAAAATGAACAAACGGTGCAGTTTTAGGTCTTAACATATAAATTTGAGTTCTGCACCATGAAAATAAAGAAATGACTAAGTCCATCATTTGCCCCCTCTCATTTAGCCCCCAAAGTCCCCATGTTGCCGTAACATATTTCAATTTGAGTTCAGCACCATACCAAACTGCTAAATAGACACACACGGAAAATTTTGGACAAATATGGTAAAATAGTTTTTAAAAAATGGAGTGTTTGTATAAGCCCTAAAAGAGCCCCTGAGACACACCCAAGAGTTATCGCGAAATATAGACAAAGTTATATAGAAATCAGTTAGTCACAACTTTTCAGAAAGTTTTATAAAAATCTAAGGCATCAATTTTTTTAATAAGCACGAAAGTGTCAATTTTAACCACTTCAAGAATGAATAGTTTGTATATATTTAGAAATAAGTATATTCAGAAATAAAGAATGTAGTTGATTTCCAACATAGAAATATTAATACTATCGATAATACTACTATTAACTTAATACTGCCGCTAAATTGTAGGACTAAAATGAAAGAGATTGGGGCGATAACTTTTGTATTAACCTCTGTAGTGTTAAAAATACAAGCAACGACACAAGTTAGAAAAACATGTTTTATGTTGGAGTTTTATTAAATCAGCGAGCTTAGTCATGTCAAAAACTCGCAAAATGTTTAAGTTCAAATGTAGAAATATTCAAAAGATGTCAAACGACAGAAGACATGTTTTGTTTTAGTTTTTTTTTTTTTTTTTTTTCTAAATTGTTAGAAAAATTCCCAAAGGAAAATAAGTAAGGTAACTCAAATCCTTTTCACAACATTTTGTAATCAGGCCAAAAAATGAGGTCACATCTGCAGCATATTTTCGAAAATACAAGGGTGTTTTATTTAAAAAGATCTAGACAAGAAAACAAGTTATACTAATTCTTGGGAAATTTAGAACAATTGAATCTCAAAAGTGTGCTAATATATTTCGTTTCTGAAAATCCACGAACACAGATTTTTGGCGAAAGGAGGTCACTTTTCAAATGCATTAATCTGACCAAAAACGACACAGATAAGTATACGGTTTTATTTTATAAGTGTGAGCTAAGAAATAGTTTGTCTCATAGTTTTGGCTTTACTGTAATATGTAATAACTAACCTGGGTGTTTAGAGGTGAGTGTTGAACAAACATTGTGGTAGTAGGCAGGCAGGCTCTGTCGGAAATTTTAGGCAGGTATACAAACATAAAACATGCATACATGATGATTGCTGCATCTTTCCAGATAATCGCCGTCACTCTGCACTTCCGCCGCTCTTGAAGCAGATTAAAGCAGATTTAAGTAAGTATATATATATATATATATATATATATATATATATATATATATATATATAATTGCTGCATCTTTCCAGATGATTGCCGTCACATTGAGTTCTAATCTTGTCGTCCATGCCATCTCAGATGACTGCACTCCCGCCGCAGATTTGTACATCTTGAAGCAAATGTGACATACAAATTGAGCAATTTCCATCGACTTGACTTCCTCTGGAGGTTGAAGAGTATTCCCATGAACAATCATATGTCTTCTCAAATAAGAAGTAGACTTGCAAACTTTGCTGCACGTTAAAAAGATCGTTTGGTTTGGACCAATAGGTGCAAAGTTGACCTGAACAGGAGTTTTGTGCGGCTTAAGGTGGTTGACGTAGCCAACTTTTAACAAAAGCACTCGTTCACAAGTGTGGCATTTCCAGCTCTGTGTGTCATGGTTAAGACCATCAATTAAACCTTTGCGAAGCTCTCGCTTCAGATTGCTGTGGGTCTGCTTTCTTTTCTCTAGAGCATCACAACTTTCACGTACAAGCTTTTGCCACTAAGGCCTTTGCAGAGTAAGTTCTTCCCATGTGTCGATGTCGATTTGTAAGACTTTCTAATTATTCTTTGTAGAGTCCCTGGACCTCCTCCTAGGCTTGTGTTGAGGGCGCTTGCCATTTTCCAGGTCCCCGTAAAAAATTTGTTTTGACAGCCTACAATCTTTCATTCAAACAAAGTGGCCCACCCAACGCATGTGAGATCTGATTACAAGGTCTCAACAACATGCTCTCAGAAGGACTTCAGTGTCGGGTACTTGTGCTTGCCACTTCATGTTTAAGATACGTCTCAATCATTTTTGGTGAAATCGTTCAAGCCATTTAATGTGCCTTTGATGCAATGTTCATGTCTCCGATGAATACAACATTGTGGTTAGCACACAGGTCTTGTAAACGCAGATCTTAGTCCTGTCTATGATGCCACGATCAGACCACACTCTCTTCTCGAACCTTCCAAAAGCTACAGATGCCTTCTGAATTCGCCTGTGGATTTTAGTGTCGAGATAGCCATCCCTCGACAGAGAACTACAAATGAATCAACTACTCCCAGTCTAGCACCACAGACCATGATGTTCGACTCCATGTATGACTGGCCCGGAACAGAAGTGAACATCACCTTTGTTTTAGACAGACTGACCCTCCGACCAAAAGCAGTGCAGGAGCCAGCAAAGCTATCCATTATATGCTGCATGTCAGTCTCAGTGTGCGACAAAAGAACAGCATCGTTTGACCAAGACATGATGCAGCTTGGATCTGGCATTAAATCTTCTAAGATTAAAAATGCGACCTGCGGTTCGAAACTTTAACATGACACCCTTATCGCAATCTCGAAACACATGAGCAAGTAGAGCATCAAAATATATAGAGAAAAGAGTAGGGGCAGGAATATCACTTTGTTTGACACCAACTGGGATTTCATCAGACAATTTTCCGTTAAACGAGATTCGAGCTCTCTTGTCCCTGTGCAGTTCCTGGAATATTCTAACAAAGGTTGGAGGACACCCTACTTTCCCTAAGATTATCCAGAGAGCATATACATACATACATACATACATACATACATACATACATACATACATTTAAACAGACAGGTGAGCTTTATATTATAGACTAGCCTGGGTGCCCGGCGTTGCCCGGGTGTTTGGAGGTGTGTGTCGCGCAAAAAAAAAGTGGTAGAAAGCAGGCAGGCTCGAACCCGTACTGCGAAGGAGAAAAGAACGTAAAAAAGTGACGTCTTTGCTGTTGCGGCCATCGCCAAACCGGAAGTAGCGAAGGTTTTAATTAAAGCTTGTCAATCGAAAAGAGGGGATGATTTTCGAAAATATCGATGAAAAAAGCGACCTCCCTCCTTCTAGAGAAGTGCCCAATTGAAGGTGAAGGAATTAATGTTTTTACCCAATTTTTCGATATTTCTCATCTTCAAAACGATATTGATCTCTTAAAAATCTGTCACCTTTATAGAAACTTTTAGGCAGACATACAAACATACATACATACATACATACATACATACATTTAAACAGACAGGTGAGAGTTATATTATAGACTAGCCTGGATACCCGACATTGCCCGGGTGTTTTGAGGTGTGTGATGAGCAAAAAAAAAAAAAAAGAGGTAGTAGGCAGGCAGGCTCGACTCCGTACCGCGAAGGAGGAAAAGAGCATGAAAAAAACGTGACGTCTTTGCTGTTGCGCCCATTGTCAAACTGGAAGTGACGAATGTTTAAATTAAGGCTAGTCAATCAAAAAGAATTGACTTTCGAAAATATTGGCGAAAAAAACGACCCTTCCCTGTAGAAAAGTGCACAGTTGAGGGTGTAGGAATTAATACTTTTAGCAAATTTTTCGATATTTGTCGTCCGAAGGCCGAGCTTCAAAACGATACTGATTTCGTGAAAATCCGCGCCTCTGTCGAAAGTTTTAGGTAAACATACATACATACATTTAAACAAACAGGTTAAATTTATATTTATATTTTACTAGACTACCCGTGACCCGTTGGGTCAGTATGTTATATTAGCTATGGAATTCATGTATGAGCGTGACACTTGTGACGTAAAGAAAATAGGTTTTTTTTTTACATAACAGAAACATTTCGATGAAAGTATATTAAAATGAAAAAGAATATAGATAGATTTCTATGAGTCGTTCTGTTTATTATAATTGATTATTTTTGAAAAAAAAAAACAATTACAGTTACTGAATTATAAGTGGTTGGCCATACTTATAGGTAAATGTGCACTGAACAAATACCATAATACTTATTATAGTTAAATTCAAATTTTGATATATCTGCTTTTTTTTACATCGTTCATTTCTGTATTACGTTTAATTTATTTTAAACCCCACTCTTCCCATGTTAAATAATAATTTCGAAATAATAACGTTAATATTTCAGCGTCCCAATTGTTCTTTTGTTTGTTTTTTTATTTTAACCCCAACTCTTCCTATGTAATAATTTCGAAACAATAACGTTAATATTTCATCGTCCCAATTGTTCTTTTGTTTTTTTGCTTTTCGCGTTTAAACTATCCAAATAAACAATTGTTAATACTGTCATCTTCTTTTTTTATTTACATCGTTCATTTCTTTATTACGTTTAAGTTATTTTAAACCCCACTCTTCCCATGTTAAATAATAATTTCGAATAATAACGTTAATATTTCAGTGCGCAGGTCATGCGCGCATGCGCAACCGGATGTTGTAAACCGGAAAGTGGGTTACATATATTGTAACGAGGTCATTTGAGTTTTATATTTATATTTTATTTATGAAAGTTCCGTTTAAATTCAAAAAAATATGCCATACTATATTACTAATTAACGCAGGTGCATAGCATTTAAATCAGCAATCGTTTACAAAATATTACTAATTTACGCATGAAGAAGGTCGGAGGTAACATCGACGGTAAAGCTGTGCGAATAACACTTAAGATGAGAACAGTAGTCCAAATAATCCAAATAATACGAATCATCAAACCACATCTCAAAAAGTGTGAAATATTAGTAGGAAATTTTCTGAAAATGTAAAAAGGTAACAAATAAAAAGTATAAGCTAATAGTATTAGTTTAATTATGGTGTATTAGTATGTTGTGCTACTAATGTGTAACGTCTAAATGAACAAACGATTACAACATATTGCTAATTTGATAAAACGGAACAACGCAGAATATATGGAAGCAACACGGGGAAAGTATAATCAGTATATAATAAAGTAAAGTTGGTTTATTTCTCGACGTTTGTCTTCAGTAACGTTTCTTCTAGAGAGCATATAATTAAATCAGTTTCGGTATTCAACTATGTTAGTTAAAAAAAAAATGTCTCGTTTTGATCGAATTTACTTATTTTTATATTGTCTCCGGATATTTGGTTTTAAAGATACAGATTTTATATGTGCCGGCGTCGATCAGCCTAAAACGTTATCGGCTTCAAATGAACTAGAAAAATCTTCAGCCATTTAGATCATTACTTAATTCTAATAAATATATGATTTTTATATATACGGCGTTGTGTAGACTTCGGAAATCAAATTATTCATCACTTCCGTTGCCTGTGAGTCTGCTCTTCTGCGCCGTTTTTATTTTTATTCCCGCATACAAAGACGTGTTATCTATATGAATATTTTCTGTCTGGGAAAGAGATTATCAAAAATAGTAAATAATACTATTTGCCTTTGCTAGCTGTTTTTGCGATATTTCTTTTAAAATGAGGTAATCACGACCAATTACCTATACATATATATTATAAAAATAAATAAATTATCAGATTTTTTAGAAGACATTCAATATTTATTTGATAATTTTAAATGGAGTAATTAGAAAACCATAGTTACCATATTTTATATAATACTAGCAGATGTACCCGGCGTTGTCCTATATTAAACATAACATAAAAATACTTTTAAAAAATGATATACAAAAAAAAAACGGAAAAAAACTGATGCATGTTCATGCGAGTATTATGTTTTCCTAAACAGTTCACTTCTTGTAAATAAAAAAAAATACTCGAGCTAAGATCGAAATCAAAACTTAAAGACAGTGAGTCAAGTACAATAACTATTAGGCCAGCTTGCCGCGTTCTTTAAAAAGTGTTTTCAAACCTACTTACTTTTAACATGTTTCACGTCCGCGTATGCGCAGTTGTGAAAAAGTTGACAAACAGATAAAAATCCGATTACTCTCGAGTACCAATTTTTCAATTTTAACTTCTTAGCAACCCCTTTTTTCCGGATGAAAAAAGGTTTCCACATGTACGGTTACCCTATATACCGAATTCCAAGTATGTAGATATAAATTCGTTGAGTATATAGGTTGAAAAGTGTCCTCACACAGACACGCACATGCTCAGCTTTATAGATATATAGATTTTTCTTTTTATATATATATACGTCGTAGAATAGATGTCGAAACAAAGAGTTAGAAGAGACACACGCGAAAACAGTCAATTTATATGATAAATTTTACCTATTGTATAAACATCAACAAACACTAAATATTTAGTAGTTTTATTCTAACCTCATCTTAGTTCCCTGTGAACAATCACGAAAGGATGAACGATATGAAAACCTGGTTAATGATTGATGAGAGGCTTTTGAATTTTGATCCTCTGGCAGCCAAATTTCCGGCCAAAAAACGATTAAAAAGCTTGCTCTATGGCTGAATACACTTTATGTAAAATTTCAAATGTTTAGACCAAAAATTGACTGAGTAATTTAGTAGAGACCGCAGAGGTCAGATTTTTTTCTTAACTTTGACCCCAATTTTAACCCCTTAACATTTATTGTTTGGGGCTCAAATCAAATTAAAAAGTTTGATTCATGTCCAAATAACCTACATCTAAAATTTCACGTGTTTAGACCCAAAATTGACGGAGGACTTTGACCTCTTTAGAGCCAAATTTCTGACCGAAAATCGATTTAAAAGATTTTCCCAAATCTCAATATCCTTTATGTCAAATCTCGAGTCTGTAGACTGAAAATTGGGAGAGTAGTTTGGTAGGGAAATGTACACACAGACACACAGAGATAATTTCACTTTTATAGATATATAAATATAGATTTTATTATCGTTTTCCAAAAGTGAACCGTTGGAATTTAAAAGTGATTTTTTTCTTCTTTCGTGTTGTTTTTGTTGTGATTAAATACAAGAGAAAGGGAAATGAGTGGATCAGAGGAGGATAAAACAGGTTTGTTAAATGGCGAAGTGGTGAACACAGGAGGTGCTGAGCGGCTGATAGAAACACATAGTTGATGGACAGTATCCAGGAACAAACTGAAGAGAAAGTGGAGGGTGAATTGGGGTCACAGACCATTTCAGAGAATTTAAAAATTCACGGATTTAAGAGCAATCCGGGAGAATTTAAAGATTGGTTACAGGCAGTGACCAAAAAGCGAGTGGGGTTTAGATTACAGGATGCAGGGATGATCCTACTGGCCTATGAAGCCGCCCTATGACCGGTCTCACGGCTTATTGGGCGACAGTTTAAGGAAAACCTTCAATTGAAATGGAGCCAGCTGCGGTCAACACATATGCAAATCAATGATGAAGTGCTGAAAGATCATTGAAACATTGATTATTCTAGGAATTTGTAAATTGGGAACAACAATAATAAAGAACAAACAACTTCAATATGGTTTCATAGTACAATCAATATCTTATATAATTGTCATTTTTATTGACAAATGCAAAAAGCCTTTGGTTCATTGAAGATACCAAACTTTCGATTTCATTTGATAAAATGTCTTTGGCAGCAGTCAGAATAGCATTCCATTGGTCATCCTTGGAGTTGTACTGCCTTCCTCCGGAGTAAATATTTTGTTTCAAGATGTTCCGATGGGATTTAATTCTGGAGAACAGGCTGGCCATCGCATTATTTTCCCATCTCTGGCAAAAACTCTCTCCAAATATTCAGTGGCTATCCTTGCAGAATAAGACGGTGCATTATAATGCATGAATATCATCTTTTTCCGGAATGCCAAATTCTTCTTCTTGTGCCAGGGTTCCAAATGTTCCTTAATGAAGTCAATGTAGAGTTTGGCGGTAATTTTCACTCCATCTGCGTCTCTGAATGGTCCTACCAGCTCATTGTCAATTATTGCAGCCCAGAACATCACACCATCACCTCCCCGTTGACGCCTGACCCTTTCGGGATGTAGACCCTTATTATGGTACAATCCTCCCCTCCACCCATCGGGTCCATCAAGGGTCGCTCGACACCCATCGGTGAACAAAACAGTTTTTAAATTCACTTTCATGTGACCTCTTGCCCACTCCATCCTCTTTTTCTTGTGGATATCCTTCAATTGAGGACGAACTTCTGGCTTTCCAAATTTTCCAATCGTCCTCATGATACGGCAACGAGTTGATTTGGGCACATCAGGAACGCCAGCTTTTTCAAAAACTTGTTTGCTATTTTCAAGTGGGTTACGGCGAACTTCTCTATTGATCTTGCTCATTGTTCGACGTGACAGATATGATTTCTTACGAATTTTCCCTTTGTCAGAACGTCCGTTGCAAAGTGGTTAGTACAATTTTTTTGATTGTACGATGATCACGGTGTAATTCTTTGGCAATTTCTAACGTGAAAATCTTATTATGGATGCTTTAAACAATTTTAGACTTCTCAGCTTGACTTAAACCACCTTTACGTCCCCTCTTGCATATAAAGCTGACACACTGAAAAAAAACTGCACGTCACCAAAATGGCTGCCGTTTTCTCGCTATTGCGCAGATCAGCTTAAAATTTTATATCTGCGCACGCGTTAGTGTTGCGGTATAACGTGCGACGTTTCACGAATTTTTATTGAAAACTATCGGAGTTAGAATAAAAATATCGATTTGCATATAATTCTGACACAAGGTGTATATATACATAAAATTCAAAATTTAACTGTTTAAAGACCAAACAAGTTCAGAATCTCTTTCAATAAATAAACATATTTATGTATTAAAATTAAATTCGATATTTTTGATTCATGGCAGCATGGCATAAGAAGGATCCAGGATTTTTTTTATTACGTGACATGGCGATGATAATGCTTCGCACGTCTTCAGGTGTTGTATAAATATAAGGTTTAGATACCCTATACAGTATAAGACGCCAGTCGAGGGCGTGTGTGTTAAATAATAGAAAATCCACTGTTTCTAGTAAGAACTGTCCATATTAGCATAAATGAAAATTTTAATATGTTTATTTATTGAAAGAGATTCTGCACTTGTTGGGTCTTTAGATCGTTAAATTTTGAATTTTGTATTTTAATATTGACATTACTTACTATGAACAGTGGATTATATATATATATAATTTCCTTTCCCCAAACGTAAACACCAGGTTTATCATGTACAAAATTAACTTTTTTTTTTTGGTAACATCGAATGGAAATAATATCTGACAAATTGATGAGGATAGGAGACCTTTATGAACACATAAAATCATAAAAGTGTCATCCCATTAACGAAACGACTGTAATGAAGAAATCCAAGAGGAACTAAACAAAAGTTACAAAAAAAGAAAAAATGTAAATCTTTCAATTTCAACAAAGTTTTGTACTATATATATATATATATATATATATATATATATATTGTTCTATATATATATATATATATGTATATATATAATATATATATACATACATACATATATATATATATATATATATATATATATATATATATATATAAGGAACTTTATCTCTGTGTCTGCGTGTGCAAGTTCGTTCCCTATAAACTCGAAAACGGTTGGGAAGATTTTATTTTGAAATTTTACACAAAGGTACTTGATGTGTCTGAGAGTGTTCTTGGGTAGGTTTTGTATCGGAGGGTGTCTAATAAGTATCGGAACTCGATAATCGAAAAAATCCGATTAAAGAAGGAAGTCTGATTGTAGCCAAAGTTAAAACTTTTATACAACCTGCCATCGCAGTTGCTTTTGAAAAACAGCGCAAACAGAAAGGAATAGCCTATAAAATCAACTGTTACATTCTTTTATAAGACAGAGGCGCGTTCGAAATGAATGTTTTTTAGAACACAATTGAACCATGATATTTTTTGTTGTTTTTCTTATTTTTATCCCTTGTTTTCTTTTTGTTTTGTTTTGCTGTTTTTTTTTGTTTTTTTTTTTTGTTTTTTTACTTCTGATTTTATGTTTCTGATTTTTTTTTAAAAGGATTGATAATTCAGATTATTTGAATTATTCGGAATACAGTTATCATCTTGAGTGTTATTCTCACAAACTTTTGGCTGATGTAAGCCTCAACCTGTTCGAAATTCCGAGCAGATTCCAGAATTCGACAGAAAGATTCCCGAGTTCAACAAGATACACATGAATAAAGGTCATTCTTTCTTTCTTTTACTTTTCCTTCTTTCGCTTCATCTGTCTGCAACACGTAATATTTTATTTTTATTTTACTAATGGGTCATCTCTTACTAAAGGCAAGCGCCATTCGAAGGATAATAAACATTTGGATATCGTACAATCGTAAAGAAGAGTATTTAAAACGGTAAACACGAAATAAATTGACATTGGGTGTAAAGACCATATTGAAGTATGCAGGAAAGAGGTACTGTTCTAATGCATTCTGCAAATGAGAAGTTCTTGGAAAAAAAACACTATTTATGAAAACTCCGTTTTGTTCCTTTCTTTCTTTCTTTCTTTATTTCTTTATTTCTTTATTTATTTTTCTTCTGTTACGCGTCTTTTTTCTCACAATAATTTCGCCTGATTTATTTTTTTTGACATGTCAGAACAATAAATAAAAATAATTACCTACCCTTACTGCTGCTGCTACTTCTACTACTACTACTACTACTACTACTACTACTACTAATAATAATAATAATAATAATAATAATAATAATAATAATAATAATAATCCTCAGAAAATGGTGTTGTTGCATGCTTTTCTAAAAATGTATGCGTCTGGTAAGGACGAAACAGATGTCTGTAGATTATATATATAGTACTTATACATATACATACATAAATATATACACACACATACACACACACACACACACACACACACATATATATATATATATATATATATATATATATATATATATATATATATATATATATACGTGCATAATAAAACCACGTATTCTTCTATAAATGCGTATGCATCCTGTAGTTTGTATTCTTTGCTACTATTTGAAGATGATATTGAAGATTATCGTCCTTGCCTCTTTCATCTGCTCCGTAAAATCGGGTCGTCCTTGTAAGTATAAACTTGAAATATGTTGTACTAGTTGATTAAACAAAGTTCCATGAATTTTAACTTCTAAAAACCTATTAAGCCTTTAATTTCATATATTTTCTAGAATCAAAATCATGTAATGAATTTTAATCGGAATTGAAATGAGGATTCTAGACATAAAACTTTTGTATTATTAAATCTCAATTTTAATCTTCGTAAGGTGGAGAAGACTTAAAAATGATGCAAAACTAGTTTATTTATTAAATCCTTTTTTTTTTTAATTAATTCTTATTTGTACCTGGCAGTGTAATTTAATTCTATCCGACCGTTTAATCTCTTATTCTTTTCTTAATTTCTGAATAGATTATCCTTCTCTATACCTTCCAGTGGATTTGAGATTTGCTTCATGCTTGTGCTCTTTCATAAATGATTTTTATGTGAACATTACTTTTTAAAACATTTGATTAATACTGGACGCAGTGACATTATTATTAATTGTTGAGGTATATTTCTTTTTATAGTTTCAACATATATTAATAACGAAAAAAAACTATGACAACAAACAGAAACTAAAATACACTTCAAAATTTTTTTTTCCTTGACTCTTATTCAATGTTTAAAAAAAGCACAAATTAGACAAAAGGGTAAATAAGGGGTGGAGTATAGAGAAGAACAAACTATATTAAGATGTCTTTCGGACGACATTTTTTTTTTGAATAAACGTCAGCAACATCCTTTAAAAGACTATAAATTATTAGCGGGAGTAGACAAAAATAAAAAAAATTAATATGGAGAAAAGAGAAAAAGAAACAATCACATCGAACATCCATAAGTTCCAAATTATGGCTATGTCTTCTGCTTACACAGAGACGACTGACATAAATTTAATAAATGTGAAAGAGAACTGAACCCAAAAATATTCCAAAGAAACCATAAATGCAATGTTTCAGTGAAATTCGTGTGAAAATAGTTTGGTTATTATTGGATGATAAGAATTTTATTTAATTTTTTTTGCATGTTAAATTGATCAGAATTTGATCAAATTTTAAAGATCTTTTGTGTTATTATAATGTTTATTTTTCGAGCATTATTGCCGATATATGTGCATACAGGTTTCTGCTACAATTCCTTTAGAAAGGCATCCTCCTCAGGACAGATTTTTTTAACAATGAGCCCAGATTCTAAATCGTCATTCTTTTATATTATTTAGAGTTATTTGAAAAAGGATTGAAAACCAACAACAAAGAAAAAGAAAGAAATAATAAAATAGAAAGTAAGAAGTAAAAGACATCTTTACATCCGGGAAACAACAGCGATACAATTATTGTTTTGCGTTATTTACATTTATTTCAAAGCAACTTCAAATCAAACATGTTAGGACAGAGCAACCGTGCGCGTTTTACGCTATTAATCTGTTATTCCCTAAGTTCAAGGAAAAACTTAGAGGTTGTCGTTATGAGACAATTGAAAAGATAAACGTGGCTGTGACGAGGGTTATTGACATGCTCACACGTGAGAACTTCCATGGGGCTTTCCAGAAGTTGTTGGCATGATACAACAAGTGCATTGCAGCCGGGGGAGATCACTTTAAAGAAGACTAGAGTGTCACGTGTGTACTATCAATAAAAGTGCGCATATGATAAAAGTCTGGAAACTTATTGAAGGCACCTCGTTAACAAAGCAATCGGATATTTTTATATCAATCCTTTTGTATATCATATTGGTTTTTAGAAATAATGTATCTTATTAAATTATTTAAATAGATAAGCAATGGAATAAATTAAGTTAATAAATAATAGGTAATTGATTAAAATTTTATATATTTAAAGTTAATCGAACGACCTGCAATGCCACTTTTTTGTGATATACGGTCAGCATTCTCTGTTCTACCGAAAATGGAAGTATTTTACTTTTTCTCAAATACATTTTATAAGAACACTAGAATTATACAGTTTATATATATATATATATATATATATATATATATATATATATATATATATATATTAACCATTATATAACTATTATATATTTGAATTGTATAGACCAACGCTTTGTCAACCTTTTCCTCAATAATCGCATTATGTTTCACGAAATTATTCGTAACTAGAAATATAAAGTATGACATAAAACATACAAAATCGGTTTATGTTTTGCTATATGATATACGTAGAAAAAGGGACACTTCTGCATTACACAGACAGTGTCATTGTTAGGGGCGATAACTCGAATTTTATTTTGGTCAAATAACACAGTGATAGATAATAATAATAATAATAATAATAATAATAATAATAATAATAATAATAATAATAATAATAATAATAATAATAATAATAATAATAATAATAAATAACAAACAAAATTTACTTTTCTGAACACAAAAATATTTCAAAACCAAAATATTTATTGTATAAAAATGTATGAATATATAATTGCAAAAACAAAAAAAAAAGTCGACGTAAGAAAATATAATTTCAATAAAATCATTTTGGGATTGGAGCAACATTAGATTTTTCACCTCGGAACATTTTAAAAATTGAAGTAAAATTGGAATTTTATTCCGAACAATTTAATAATTTAAATGAAAGATTTTTCGAATTAAGGTAACATTGGATATTTTTGTTCGTTCCGGAATATTTTTGAAATTAAAGTAAAATTGTCATTTTAACAAAATATAGTTTTAATTTTTTTTTTTTTTTTTTTTTGAACCTGTCGAAGGATCCACAAAGTTTTAATTTTTAAAATAATAAACGATTTGAATGGAATGAAATAAATAAAATTGGTCGACTTATTGTCAATTTTGAATCCGGTCGAAGAGCCAAAAAAAAAAAAAAAATTTTTAAATGGCGCCTCAATGTACTGAAAAAGTAATTAGACAATTTGTTAAATAAAAAGTAATTCGTATTGTTTGTATTATTTGGACTACTACTCTCATCTTCAGTGTTCTCACAACGTTCTGGTCGATAGAACCGATTCTCTGGTGTATCTTGTCAAACTCGGGAATCTCTCTGTCGAACTAGGAAATCGGCATGGAATCCACGGAGTAGCATGTTCTCATCTCGTCAGCCCGCACTAGGGACTGAACACAAAAAAAGTGGTATTGTGGGTTGTTTTAATAATTTTAAATATAAATATATAAAATTTTAATTAATTACCTATTATTTATTAACTTAATTTATTCTATTACTTTCCTATTTAAATAGTTTAATAAGATAAATTATTTCTTGAAACCAATATGATATACTGCCGAAAAAATTTAATTCTGACCATAGTAGGGCTGGATGGTCCGAGATGGGGCTGGTATAAAGGTTGTGAAATGATTGTTATTTCGCCACCCCAACTGGGGAGTCGGTTAACAGATTGAAGAAATACGACTCGTTCACTCTCTGGGGAGATGTTGGGCAAGCTCCGAAAGGAACCAACGACCCCCGCATTCCGCAGAGGCTCCCGCCCACAGCATATTCACACCACGCCCAAACTCGGAAAGGTGTATTTACGTCGGCAACCAACTGATAACAGATAATATTTTTTTTACACAGTGATCACCACTTATCAAAGCCCGGAAGCCACTCAGGGATAAGGGTTATTGCAAGTACATTAGTACATTACGTTAGTGTGGAGATTTGATGAAGTGTTTACTTAAGGGGGCGGTTTATTAGGAATTTGTTAACGTTGGACTTGAAGCCATCCAAGTTGTAGTCAGGTGGGAAACAGGCAGACGGAACAGAGTTCCACAGGCGTGCAGTTCTAAGAAAGAACCTCCTCGACGTACTGTTCCCAACCTACCGCGTCATGTATCATCAATAGACGCAATATAAGCTCCACTGGAGACAGGGCACCCCTCAGAACACGGACAACGTCGGCGCCCCTCAGAACTCTCTCGAATGAAGTGGCGTGCACAATGACCAACTTCACTGCCCAGTAACAACGTAAAATCGCAGAGTCAAAGACGTCTTGGGGTAGAACCGACCTTTCAGACCTTCACCTCCTTCTTAGCATTGGTACTTCCATTATTTTGTCCACAATACAAAAGGCTTGATATAAAAATATCCGATCGGTGTACGAGGTGCCTTCAATAAGTTTCCAGACTTTTTCGTATGTGCACTGTTATTCATGGTACACACATGATTTTACAAAGTACTTTGGCCTAATGGATAAAGTAGTTGGTAAAACTCAGTTGTAAGTTACACTCTTCTTGAGGTTGAAGGTTCAATTCTCAACGCGGGCGATACTCAAAATGCTATTGTGAATTACTTAGGAATTCTACCCGATCATGGCTGACGGAACGAGAACATACTACTCCTGCGGATTAAATAAGAGTTCCTTCGAAATTCCGTACTGAGTTCGGACTTCGACAGAAAGATTCGACATGATACACCTAAAGGAGGTTGGAGTAGGCATCGGGCGAAATGTTGTGAAAATAACGCCCAAGATGAGAACAGTAGTCGGAATAATTCAAATGATACCGAATAGCCAATCCTCATCTCAAAAATTCGGAAACAACATAAACATACTTATATATGTTGTTTCAAATAAAAAAAAAGGCATAAACCAAAAGAAAATAAATAAACCAACGTAAAGTCAGTGCGACAGATGTTCATGGTTTTCCTGCATAAAGAAATTAAACTTTGGTACAATAAAAATGTTTTACTTATACTTCCCCTTCGAGGACGAAGTTCGATACAATGTCAATGTTTCATGTGGAGATATCCAGTTTATCCCAAAAGATACACTTTGGATGGGAGCATAATTAAAATTGTTCGAACCGGTTTCCTTCCAAGGAGAAAGTGTCTAGGGAGTATCAAATTCACAAGTCGCGTGTATATTCTGGTCAGGGATGCGGATAGGATGACGAGTAAGTTTTGCAGCATTGTATTTATTTATTTTGGATGAAGGTGTATTTTTCCTTTCACATACAGCACTTGGTATTGCCAAATAGTTACCCATCTGGTACTGAACGGGTTCAGCGCCGTTTAACTTCCGTCAGTGATTTAATCGATGTTTGTATGGGATTATGCCAAGGACAGAACAAATGTTACATTTTGATCCCAGCTTGGGAAAATGTTTAATATTGTCTCTACGATATCAGTATGAAAACGCTTCCACTAATTTATTCAACTAAAGGCAATCAATTAAAATCTTATATATTCATATTTAAATTTAATCGAACAATCTGTAATACCACTTTTGTGATATTCATCTAGTTTCGATCATTCTCTGCTCCACTGAAAATGGAAGTATTTTGGTTTTTCGCAAATACATTTCAAAAGAACACCCGAATAATGCCGGTTCCGTAACGGACAAAATTAATCCCACAAGCAGAACAGTTTGTACCAGTTTTATGTTTCTATTTTGAAGATTAATTACGCTAAATCTTTTTTATTGATCCTGTAACGCTGAAATATTTCATTTGTGATCAAATAAATAGAAAAAAAGGATCAAAGTGTAGTATCTGCTCTGGTGCTACACTTCATTTTTTTTTTTCACTTCGCTTTTTAGTCACGGTTAGTGGAGGAGAAATCCTCCATGGCTGGTATATTTTTTTATTTTTGTTACTAACAAGAGTGTCCCTTTTTGGGGAGCTGCTTTCCCCAAAATTAAAAACCAACCTTGTGCCTAATTATGCCCTCGTATGGAGGCAAGTAAAAAATCACTATTTTCATTATTTTAATTGCATGAAAATGTCTAAAAATTGAATGCTTAAGCTTAGTAGATCTTAAGAAGAAAGTGAAATTCAAGAAATTCGGTTTAAATGATTTCTAATAACACTATATCAAACCTATTCGTCACGCTGAAATATTTTAATTTAAAATGAGATTTCGATGTTATACCCCCTAAAAGTTTTTAAAATACTAAAAAAAAAAAAATTGGAGAATATTTATTAATTCATGTCGAATGCATAATATTACATTTTCACAATAATATGAATTATCTGAATTTTAAATAAGGGCTTCCACCCATTTTTACCGATTTTGCGTAATACTAAAACTAAATATTGTTCACGTTGACGCATAGCAGTTGTGTATTATAAACCCTGTGTAATATTTGACACCGCTGGCCGTAGAGAATCGTGTACGTTTTTCAGCGTCGAATGGTATTTGATTTTAAAAAGAGAAACGCCGCACCAGTAAGTAAAGATATATCACACGAAACCGTTTGAAGAGACGAATAGACTTTCGTACAGAACGAAACTCAAAACAAAACTAAAAACGTAAACACAAATGGAGGAGGCAGAAGACAACTCAAAATAACACCGTTATGCTGAGTTATCTCCTTTGACCGATATGCGATCATAATTCAATACTGGCGTGGATATGGTGTGCTGAAAAGTAAAATAACATAAGAAAATACCCGGAGAGTGTGGGCAATTTAGCTTCACCTTCGATCTAGGATTCAATCAAATATTTATTGTAGAAGTTTGAGCTTCAAGTATATTCATTCGATCGCTCAGAAACATTTTCCTGTGCTTTTTAAGCCAGATTATTAATATTGTCAACATCAATTGAAAAGGATTCCTGAATCCATTTTTCAATTCACTGTTTTCTCATTTAAATTACATATTCGAGAGGCGTGCAATAAATAATGCCCCTGACCCACTTCCAGTTGTCTGATCTAGCTGAAATTTTGCATGTTTAATGATTTATATCTCTATCCAAATAGCCCAAGATGTCAAGATTAGTACAGGGTCTGTGGAAACTATCATTCATGACCATTTGCATATGCATAAGGTGTTTGCCAGATGGATTCCCAGGTTGCTCACACTACTCCAGAAGCGAGAACGCATCATGTGCTCGAGGATGAATTTGAAGATGTGCCAAGAAGATGAGTCAAAGTTTTTCAAAAGACTGATTACACAGGATGAAACCTGGGTCTATCACTATGATCCAGAGACCAAAGCCCAGTCATTGCAGTGGAAGCACTTGGACTCACCACCTCCAAAGAAGGCAAGAGTGCAGCCCTCCCCTGGCAAGGTCATGCTCACAGTCTTCTAGGACCAGGACGGAGTAGTGATGACAGATTTCCTGGCAAAGGGTACCACAATTATAGGAGCCTATTATGCTTTACTTTTGAGGAAATAAAGGGAAGCTATCAAATTCAAGAGGCGGGGCAAGATCAGCAAAGGTATCCTCCTCCTGCAGGACAACGCATGTCGCCAGATCAGAAGCACGGGCGTGTGGTTATGAAAACCTCCCCATCCTCCCTACTCTCCTGACCTTGCACCCTCTGACTTTCACTTCTTCCCAGCCATGAAGTTGTTTTTGAAAGGAAAGCGTTTCCCAGATGATGCAGCCTTGATTTCCGAAGTCACGTCATGGTTGGAGGACCAACCTGGGGTATTCTATAAAAACGGTCTCCAGGGCTGCATCAAATGATGGGAGAAATGCATAACTCTGGGTGGTTCCTATGTAGAGAAAGACTAATAACTGTGCCAAGTTTCGTATTCTACTCTATGGTAAGTGGGTTAGGGGCATTATTTATTGCACGCCCCTCGTAAAATATTAACGAAACTGTATCTCTATGGTATGCCTGTAGTCTTTAATAACTGGTGCAATAATTTTCTTTATAATTATTTTACATTGTATGTGACGAGCATGAACGGAACAGCTCAAGAATTGTATGCCAATGTCTAAGTCGGGCCAATCTACGACGAAAATGAGTTCATCCAAGAGCTATAATACCAGAGTCATTCAGAGAGCAACGTGTTGTGTTGAGTCATTGCGTTCAGGATCGTGTCAAATCATCAAAGGTGTTCGGGTTCGAATCAACGAAGTTGTTCGAGATCGTGTCGAATTGTCGGAGATGTTCGGGTTCGAATCGACGTTGTTCGGAATCGTGTCGTGTCGAATTGTCGGAGGTGTTCGGGTTCGAATCAACGAAGTTGTTCCAGATCTTGTGTCGAATTATCAGAGGTCTTCGGGTTCGAATCAACATTGCTCGTGATCGTGTTGTGTCAAATCGTCAGAGGTGTTCGGGTTCGAATCGACGATGGGTGTTGTTCGGAATCGTGTCGTATCGAATTAACGGGGGAGTTTGGGTTCAGATTTGATGGAGTTGTTCCAGATCGTGTCGGGTTGTGTGAACGAAATTGTTCGGGATCGTGCCCCCGCGTGTCATAAAATTTGTTTTGTTACCTCTTCCTTTGTAAAGCAGCATTATTAATCCTCGATAACTGGAAATTCATTTTAATGGATATCACTTCAGACACGGCATAAAGCCACTTGATGTAAGAATCTAAGCAATACTGCTTCAAGATCCAAAACTAGCCAACGAGAGCTGGATAAATTCTGATTTAGAAAACAGCAATTCTTATCTCTTTGTCAGAAACATTTCTCCAAGTGGCTACCATCCATTCGATGTCTCGTATAAATTTTGAACTCCTGACGTTTCGAGTGAGACTGACTAGAAAATTAAACGGTCAGTTTGTGAGTTCCATTTGTCGTCTTCTTGCTCAAGCGAACTAAGTCGCAGAGTTAAAAGCCAAGATTGTTTTGTCGTTGTCCAATATATTTCAATTCATGACTTAGATGTGTATCCATTTGATAATACAAAGTACTGTGAACAAACTCTCCATCGATGTGTAAAGATAATAGATTATCACAAGTGTAACCGGAGAAAGACAATCGTTCTGTCATGGCAATGGTCCAGTATTTTTTTCCAAACAAAGAGATTTTTTATTTGTTATGAGTATGTTCTTTCAAAGGAGGATAAGATAACAAGTATTCATTTGTGTTTCTTTTATAAATATACCAGTAAGATTACCAGGCGTTGCTCGGTAAAAAGATGTAAAATATTTCTATTTAAACTTCTATCTTTTACTTCCCGCTGCCCGTCTCTCTATCTTTCTCTATTTCGTACTTTCCTATTCTTTCCCTCTCCTTGCCTCCTTTCTTCTCCACCTAGTCCATTCCTCTCTGTGGACATACACAGACATCCAGAAAACTTTATATATATATATATATATATATATATATATATATATATATATATATATATATATATATATTCATTGAGGAATGAGTAGACATAAGAAAAGTAACTTCTTCATAAAAAAAATCAGTTATTTATTTCTGGTACATAAAAGTATTAATCTAACACTGATGTGAATATACACATTTTGTGGCCGTTTGTTTTGTAGTTTTTACTTTTAGATTAACACCTTTATAGAGTAGATACATAACGTATACTAACAAGAAAACTATTTTTGAAATATCAGTTGTTTTGTCAACGAATTGTATTCTTGAGTGTTTAGTGTAATATTTTTTTTAATTGAATCATTGCAAATTTCAGTAACTCTATTGGCAACAATGTCATTCAACAAACGAATTCTCCAAATTTTAATAAACTATTTACTTCTGTTAAATATTCCTATCATTTTCGTAGCAACAAATAATGAAGGCGCATCTCTAATAGTTTTTCATCTTTAGTAATTACACATGAAAGTACGTATGACAGTTTTATGTAACTCGATCCAAACAACGTATGAAGCCACTTAATGTAATAAATTTAAAAAATACCATTTAAGGGTTAAAAAAAATAGCCAACGATAAATGCTATATGGATAGATCGACTCAGAATTCCTTTGTCAGAAATATCGCTCATAGAATATGAGGACTAAAGGACAGCATTAAAGAAGCAAGAGTTATGAGGTTGCAAAAAGTAAACCCCAGATCCACTTTCTATGCACCTTGCATATTCTTGCTATATAAATCATTGTTCATTTATAGTCACATGAAGATGTTGTCAGTCTATCTTGCTTAACGTGCCTTATACCAAACTATGAACGCAGAGTTCTTTCCAGGCACTTCTAATCTGCGGAACATGTTACCACAGTCGTCTACAAATCCAATATCAAAATGTGCTTGTCATAAATCGTCCTAATAGTTATCAGGTGTTCCCGCCGTTTCATAAAAAATGTTTGTTCTAAAACAGGTTTTGAATATTGTCAAAGTGTTGTACATCATCAGAAAGCACATATTCTGTTCTACAAGATAATGTTCATCGTTTTTTGCTCATATAATTTTTCTCGTTTTTCAGAACTGTCAAACGGATTGTCAAGTAGATAAAAAACACACATTTTCGACATTTATTCTTTTTCGCCTATAATCGAGGTCAAAAAACGAATGAAGTGACCAAGGATATTTGTGCCATATATAGAGAAAACGCTATAGCTGAGAGAACTGTTCAAGATTGGTTTACCAAAGTCAAACACTGTAATTTTGATCTCAATCATGCTTCTCGTTCCGGAAGACTAATCAAGATAGACGAAGACCAACTCCTGGTTCTTTTGAAAGAAAGATGTCATCGGACATGGGTGAAAAAATGAAGGATGATTTGGCGACAATTTCACGCCACCTTCAGTCGATGGGATTCACACAAAAACTTGCAGCTTTGGTCCTTAACGAACTTACTCTTGCTGTTAGATTTTTTTTTTCATTTTCTTAAAAGTGGGAACTTATGCAACAACCTAATAATCAAATTTTATTCACTTCATTCGTCACTTTCAATCTTCTCGTAATATTCTTTATCGCTCGACTAACGTCTTATTAACCATTATCCTCGAGTGGTGTTTAGCCTTGTTAAATATTTTAATTGGAATTCAAGCGTTCTAAACAATTTTTTGTTACCAAAGCATCTCGTTTAACGACCCACTTTGTGATCGCGACCCATAGTTTAAGAATTGCCTGATTTCTTGTCTGGTCCAGTTATTCCAACTCATTAAACTCGTTGGTCAATAGTCTTCATCAAATCGCTGTTAAAGTAACTCATCATAATACATATTCCTATTCTAGTAACTTATTTCCAAGACATGCAAGCTTGTAGAATTCTCCCCCTGATGACTATTTTCCTATTCTTTTGTCTTTTCAGATGCATCACCTGTCTTTGCGATAACCATCTTTTGTTCCTCTTAGCTTCTTACAACAAGAATCTGCGTGCTTTGTTTGGGACTACTTCTATAAAAAGGGCTGATATATAGTTAATAAGTTAATCTTTTTGCTATTAAGTATTACTAACTATTAATTTCCAATCTCACTGCTCGTTTTTTTTGCAAACCTGTTTACCTTCGGTGTAGTTTCATTTTTTTTATTAATAATTTCATGATATTTTAAAAACTACATAGTTTTCCTTTATAGATAAAAGTAATTTGGATTTACTCAAGATATTTTAAGTTATTTAAAAACTAGGTTTTTTGTGTTTTATTTTTTTGTCTACGACGTTCAAGTTTAAAATAGCATTTGTGGTACATAAGTATGACACGTTAAAGTCGAAAATAGAAATCACTACATAGAAAGAGAGTCGACGTCAGTCAGTCATGATTTAATATGAATAATATTTTTTTAGTTCTGTGAGTCTTAAGTATAAAAAAACATGGCTAGGGATTTTATCCCGGGCCCAGGCTCAACAGAGATTAGACCATTCTTGTAATGACCTTTGGATTTTGCGGTGAGTGCTAAGTTCTGTGCAGTTCTAGGAGATCCACCCTCCCATGCTTTGCCTTCTATCTTAAAGAAAGGTTTAGTTTATTGCTAATCGCCTGAAGCACCCTCGCCAGAGAATGCCAGCGTAGCTGCCCAGGCACTTTTTGCAGGTCAGAGTGTCTCTCCTCTGGGTCGCTGACATCTCAATCCCACTTTCCGACCCTGGTGTCTAAGTTCTTGCAGTAAAAGAGAACTAAATACCAAACTTAAGTGTCAAATAACATTTTCGTCGAGCTGTCAAGATGATGTTCAAACAGCAATTGAGTTTATTCGTTCCGTTTCATGTTTGAAACCGTTTGTGTTTCGGCGTATTATGCCTTTGTTTCGAACAGCATTTTTGTCGGTTATTCATAATTAAGATGGAAACAGAGCTTTCGTCGGTGTATCAAGATTAATTAATTGGCTCTATTATCGTAACTCTTGCTTTGCTTATCTTGTCCTTTAGTCCTCACATTTCATGGGCAATGTGTTTGGGTTTTTTTTTTTTTTGTTTTTTTACAAAGGAGGAAGAATTGTTGTTTTCTAGGTCAAAATTTTTCCATCTAACATTTATCGTTGGCTACTTTGACATTGAAGTAGTTTTAACCCCTTACATTTTTTTTTTTTTTTACATTTTCACCCCAAACAAGTCACATAGCCACTTTGGTGTAGGGGGCTACTATTCGTCTCTGACGAATATTGGCTGAAGAGAGCTTGATAAGGATACCTTAAACGGGCCTTATTATCGGGCTTGAAACCGACGGTACCAATGATCTGTCTCAACTAACAACTTTCTGTACACAAAATATAAATACGCTCGTAAAATTTGGATTTTCCTTTTAATTGAGCACTCTGCTGGAATTCTTTTTCCAAAAAAAAAAAAAAAACTAATCATATATATATATATATATATATATATATATATATATATATATATATATATATATATATATACATTGCGAATTAGTAAACTAGGCAAATTATTCCTCGTAATATATAATAATCAATAGAGGATTAATTCTATAATAATACAAATGCAATCTGCATAAATTAAAATATCATGTTTAAGCGTATTGTACGACCGGGGAAGGTCAGGTTGCCAGCTAGTTAAGATTTAAATATCATTTCCGTACAACAAACACGCTGGTCTAATAGACGTATCTTAAGATCGGATCCGTACACCTTACTGCCGAAACACAAACTCTTTGACAATAAATAAATGTTGGTATTTTTTTAATAATTTCTTTAAAAGCTTTTATTTATTCCTAGGTCCACCATCAAGCCCTCCCGTGTATATTCCGAGTTATGAAAAATGTGAACCAGGCTACGTTTCAGTGCTTGACTGTGAGTTGACACCTGGTTCTATGGTCAAGTATTGTTATCAGAAGGTTGCGACGACTTTGACAACTCATAGTCCTATATCAGCTTTAAATGGCTTACCGTTAGGACCACAACTAACGTCGCAATTACGATACTTTCTACAACATCATCCACAATTGCTGTTCGAATTACAACTGCAAAGACAGAAGGTAAAGCAATTTTCAATTTTCACCTGATTTGAAATGCATTTTATTATTTAGTTTACCTGTCTTTCTATGTAGAATGAATTCATATACTATTCTTGTAGTTACGGTCACGTCTCAATCATTTGTACCAGCACATTCGCTCTGCTAGAAATATTTAGTTTGTTTTACCTATTTTACAACCTGTCAGACATTTTTTGTGCTTTTTAATGCTTATGCAACTTTCTTTTCCATTTTCTTTTTACGACACACATTACATTATACTCACGGAATAAAGAAAAACTTTTCAATAAAACTGCCGGACAGAAAAAAAAAGAATGGGTTTATTTACACTTTTGTGTTTCAGCAGAATCTCAACGAACAATGCCAGACACCACGGAGCAAACTTCCATATCTCCTGTTTGCATATTTCAGAGATAGTGCTGCTTATATGAACTAACACACTCGTACAATGGTCAGATCGCCAGATGGTGACACTGAATTCTTTGATATTCGCGCCGAAATTTTTCAAGGAGACACTTTAGCCCCTTTTCTTTTTCATTGTCTGTCTTGATTGTGTACTTCGCACCTGTGTTGATATACACAGTACACTGGGTCTCACCTTAAATGGATCCAGAAGCAGACGTTATCTATCAGCACACATAACTGACGCAGATTACGCAGATGATATTGCTCTGTTCGCGAATAACGCTGCTGATGCTAAATGCTGTTATGTGGGCTACAAGTGTATTCAAATGATATTGGTCTTTGTATTAATGTAGATAGGACAAAGTTCATGACTTTCAATTCAGATAGGTATGATGAAAACTCTAGATGGAACAATACTGAAAGAAGTCACTGCGTTTACGTACCTAGGCAGCAACATACAATTGTGCAATTTCATTTTACAGAAAAATTACCGTATCTGTTGTCTAGAAAAGGATCCCTACTTATAAATCCTTGTGCTGAAATACCACATTATTTAACTACAATTTTAAATGGAGTTTTATCAAAAATATATTTAGATTGATCTCATGTTGCTCTGAATCATTGGAAGACGGAGTGATAGCAAGTCTTAAAAGCCGACAAGAAAGTTAAATATAATCCATTGATAGAATTAAAGATCAAATGGAATGAGAATAATATTAATTCTTAAAAACAGGATTTAATCATAAAAATGAAAAGAAAAGTAAAGATTTAATCAGAAGAAAAACTAGTTCCTGAAAATATAGCATTTTAAATGTGATGAAATACGAATATTCATAAAAACTTTTCACTTTAACAAAGGGGTTTTTAAGGAATTTCACACAGGAATATCTCGAATTAAATCACTAATAAAAGGCTACTTACACTATTATCGAGGAAATAGTAAAACACTATAGGAGTCATGCACTTTCTGCAAAATCCACTAGTGAAATTCCAACAATCGTCTAAAAATGATATTCGTTATCCAAACTTAACATATTTTGCGAGTCTGTTGAACGAATTATATTACCTATTGGTTGTAGACAACTGCATAAAAAACTTGAAATATTCAAATGCAGAAGATTCATTTTAGAATTACAATAATTTTACAGGAAAAGTTTCACTCGATTTTACCTCCTCAGAGCGATTGATATTATTGTTTTTTGTTTGTGTTATTCCGCCGGTTATTGACACAGCTGAGCTGGAGTTCCGCTGCACTCAGGCTGTCCACTTCCTACAGAAATACAGGCGATTAAGGTTCGGAGTAGAACAGTCTGGTGTTGGTAGCCGGTCGGATATCTTTTCCAGCAAGATGTCCAGATGTTTTTTAAAGTATCGGGGTACACTCTCCTTATATTTCTTATTGCGACTGGAATACAGCTGAATGTTCTTGTACCACTGTAGGTGAAGCTCTGGCAGATAAGGGACTTGATTTCCTGTGTAGTCTCAGGCGTAGTTTTTCCTCGTCCCCGGTGGTTTATTTCTATTATTGTTATGTTTGGAACCCTTCCTTCCAAGATTTTAACGAGGAAACCTAAATTACAAGGAGCGAATTCGAAATATTTTGCAAATCCTCAGCAATGAGCATACCCCCCCCCCCAATACCAACCTATAACTAACACGCATATCAAAAGGTTTGTCTACGCTTTAAAGAGAGTTATTAACAATCAGATGGTATGACTATGATTATGGTGAAATATTTGTGAGTGCTTACAGCAAATCCGAACACATCATCAGATATGACGTCAGATATACCAATGTTTGACCAAAAACTTAGATCAGTATTTGATAAACTACTGCTAGACTTAAAAATTTAAAACAACACTGCACTAGATCCAACACGCAGTAAATATTCTAGTGCTGGAAACTTTAAGAGAGACGACGACGTTATTACGAACAGTTAAAAAATTAATATATATATATATATATATATATATATATATATATATATAATACGAAGGAGTGAAAAGTTTGCTGCGAAGAAGGTAGGCTTTTTCTATCGTGCTAGAAAGTTACTTGCAGCTAAAAGTATTCTGTACCTCTAATAGGCCACCATTCGTCCATGTGTAGAGTATTTTTATCACATTTGGGCTGGTGTATCTGTTACTAGTCTCCCACTCCTTGACAGGGTTCAAAAGAGAGTCGTCAACCTGATAGGTCCTGAACTGTCATCTAAGCTTCAACCCCTGTCCCATCGACGAAATATTGTATCCCTCTGCCTGTTTTACAGGTATTTTAATGGTGGATGCTCCGGCGAACTATAAGCCCTTGTACCCCCCCCCGACGTAAATACTCCCGACAAACCCGAGAAGCAACAAAGTCCCACCCCTATACAGTAGAGATCCCTGGATGTAAGAAAGTCTTCTAATCTAATAGTTTCTTCCCCAGAACTGCTAAACTTTGGCATTCCCTTCCGGGTTCCTGCTTCCCCAAACTGTACTGACACGCAAAAGTTCAAGTATCATGTAAACAGACATCTCACTGCTCAACTCCCTACATAGTGTCCCTGCAACTTATGTCCCTGATAGTAACCCCCTGCATCAAAATGGCACTGTGCCTTGTTTGGGGTGAAAATGTAATTTAAAAGTGCGGGCAAAAAAGACATATAAATCGATACCTACATTCACTATAGATGCAACTACACAAAAATAAACATTGAAGGACGCACTTTATATCTGAAATATTTCAGCTCCAGAAACTCCTGAAATTGTAGTTCTAATACGAACTACTAATAGAAAAGGTATGCGCACAAAATTTAATTTCTTGATCTAGATACTAAAAGGAAAATATATTCATTTCTGAGAAAAATATTGTTGTGAATATATGTAGTAGAAGTAGAATAACACCCCTTCTGCAATGGACTATTCCAGAGTACATATAACCGTGTACAATATTGTGTGTTTCTATCATTGTTAATTTACGTTCGCCAGATCGTGGTATGATTTAAAGTCATTCTGGCAAATAAGGGCTGTTTTGTAGGTAAGCAGCTCTTCTTTTTATCGGAATGAGTGATGGTTCTCTTCAGTCCTCCTCCCATACCTTGCCTTTTCTCTTAGAGAAGAGGTTAGTTTATTGCCAGTCGCATAAGTCTTCTCTACCGAGGAATGCCGATGGAGTTACTCGGGGTATTTTTAATGAGCAATACTACATTCTCATTCTGATGATCTGGTTTTAGACTCATTCTTCCAGCTTTTTGCTACATTTTCCTGCATTGAAAAGGAAATAAATATCACCAATTAGCCAGCATTCCAAAAGATCTGTCACTACTATTTCATGTAAATACTATGTTATTTTCAATAAAACTTTTGATACGTGCATCTAGCTGCTAGGTTATTACTTGAAAATCACGCTTGATTTAACATTATAAACATTTTTAAAACTGGGTAAAAAAGATGGTCCATGGTTCAAATTTGTAAAGAAAGACCATAAACCTGGCATCTTTCTATCCTTTCTTCCATTTCCCATCAATCTACATCTTGCCTCTTCTTTCTGTGTCGTAGTAAACTAAGAAAGTCTGAACAAACAGGGCAAAAAGGACAAAACTTAATGCTCTCTACTTCAAGTAACATAAAACTACATACAAACCTACATAGTTTCCACTTTCTTTTAGAGATACAAGGCAAAAACGTTTACGTTGAAAAAAAAAAATAGACAATCGAAGCTATTTGTTTTCTGTATTTTTCATTAATTATCTCCCCTTTTTTATTCCAGTTCTAAAAATGTGATTTTAATCTGTCGAAGCAAATCCTCGTCTTAACATTGGATGCTGAGCGACATGATGTACGATACCGGCAACTAAAATGCTAAAACAACTGACGAAACAGTTTATTATTGGAATATACGAATTTTCAGCTATTTTAAGAACCTTTCTTGAATGACTACTGCTATTATTATTATTATTATTATTATTATTATTATTATTATTATTATTATTATTATTATTATTATTATTATTTGTTGATGGGCAAAGAATTCTAATTTGACTTTTTGGAGAAGCTGCTTCAAAAATGTACACTAGTTTTTGTGTGTGTGTGTGTTCATTTTTCTGTCAAATCACGGAATTATCAACAGATATTTGATACAAAATCCATTCGAAATGATTCAAAAAAACAATTTAATTATTTTCGCATTGACATGTATAGTTTTATGTCGATTTTATTATGATGACATTCCTATGATGGATGGCAGTTTAAAAAAATAATAATATGAATCTGTGCTTCTCCTGATTGTTTCGAATTTTTACTTTATTGAATAAAACAATAAATCAATGAGTGTTGTCGTGTTATATTTGCGGCTTCTGCGAATCGTCTTTTATAACCATTGTTCTGTTTCTATAAGTAATAGCATACATGGAACATCTTAGGAAATGTGAAACTATGTGGATTATCTTAGGAAATGTGAAACTATGTGGACTATCTTAGGAAATGTGAAACTATGTGGACTATCTTAGGAAATGTGAAACTATGTGGACTATCTTAGGAAATGTGAAACTGTGTGGATTATCTTAGGAAATGTGAAACTATGTGGACTATCTTAGGAAATGTGAAACTATGTGGACTATTTTAGGAAATGCGAAACTGTGTGGACTATTTTAGGAAATGTAAAACTGTGTGGACTATTTTAGGAAATGTGAAAATATGTGGACTATCTTAGGAAATGTAAAACTATGTGGACTGTCTTAGAAAATGTGAAACTATGTGGACTGTCTTAGGAAATGTGAAACACCATTTTTTATTTAAAAATATTTTTGCATTTAAAATATATATTATTGATTTAAAAATATAAATTAATGATCAAAATGAGGTTTGATTGCTATTTATTATGATTCCTTATTAAATGCAGCTAACATAAAACAAAAAATAAAATAATTGGGTTAATTACATAGCTTTACGTCATCGAATGTATAAGCGGTTTAAATATTTTGATAAATAAAATAAATTATAAAATAAAGTGTTCAATACAAAGAAGTTTTTCTTTATAAATATAAATTATTTCAGTCGCCTAAGTAAATGCAATTACGTTTCAACAATCCACATGCTTCGTCAGGGCCTAAACCCATTATATATATATGTGTGTGTGTGTGTGTGTGTGTGTGTGTGTGTGTGTGTGTGTGTGTGTGTGTGTGTGTGTGTGTATAATCCACGGTAAAATCCAAGGTAGGTCAAAAAAGGGATCAAAAAGTATGTAATCTTTATGTTTTTTACCTTTAGTGAATAAAAAGTATTGTAGTTTGTTTCGACAGACACTAAATCGTCCGACCTGCTTCATCAGACATTCTATATTCTACGGAATATCTGATGAAGCAAGTCGGACGATTTCTTTCTGTGTCTGCCGAAACAAACTGTAATGGTCTGTATTCACTAAAGGTGAAAAATAAAAATTATATATATATATATATATATATATATATATATATATATATATATATATGATTTTCAGAATGTGAGAGATTGTATATAATAAATTCCACAGCCAAACCACGTCGCAGCCCACAAGAGCCATGGCAGTCAGAAAACCGGAAGTCCAAGACTCGAGTTTCGACCTCATTTGGGCTCATCAGTTAGACACATTCGAACTCAGGTTTCGAATCCTGAGTTCGGATGTGTCTAACTGATGAGCCCAAATGAAGGCGAAACTCGAGTCTTGGACTTCCGGTTCTTTGACTTCCATTGCTCTTGTGGGCTGCGACGTGGTTTGGCTGTGGAATTTATTATATATATATATATATATATATATATATATATATATATATATATATATATATATATATATATATATAATTTTTATGTCCCATCTATTATCACTTATAGTTTTATGAAAATAAATAAATTAACAACTCCCAAGGAAGGTCAACCCAGTGCCCCCCTTCCCACCTATCTTCCTAATCCTGACAACCGCAATACTAACCTAAACACTCCAACAGTCGACTGGGAGCGCACCATCCCACACTCCCTCCCCTTCTCTCTTACATCCCACTCCTACTTCTATCCTTTATAAGCTAACCGGCTCCAGCCTACTAGCGACTTTGTGACGTAGATACACCAAGTCATCCCACCTAATACATATCAGCAAGAAATAATAATAATAATAATAATAATAATAATAATAATAATAATAATAATAAAGACAACTAAATAGACAGAGAATATGCAAAATTAAAAAGATCTCACGCTAAAGCCACAAGTTATAAAAATAATAGATAAATAAAAATAAATAATATATATATATACAAAAAAAAATTTATAAAAAAGGAACAAAAATTACCTGTTAATTACCTAATCAGACCATTCATAAATCCCCTCCTTACATTTGTTCCGAGGCTCCACACAGCTATTAAACTTCCGCTCCATCATCTAGCATGCTTTGAATCGATTTGTCACGTCTACCATTTGAAAAGGGAAGCTTTTCCGAAATTACGGGGTGTAACACTGTAAGAGAAAACATCAAAAAGTGTAAACTATTCAAGGACAAATTTTTGAGGATTTTTTTTTCTTGCGGTTATAAGGCGAGAAAGTAGGACAAAAACTTCGTACATCACAGCTGCGACATTAGAGAGACTACAAGCTGGTCTTGTCGATGAAGTGGACTACGGACAAACCTTGTGGATCGAATGACACCCCGCACTATGTTACATATACGACTAGCTCATAATAAAATAGAGTTTTATATTATTTTCTACATCATTTTATAAAATATTTATAAATTTTAACAATTACTATGGAAGAAACAATATTTCAAATAACAGAAAAAACTTTGAAGGTATAAACACAAAAGGCATGCGAAGAAAAACCTTAGAAAATACTTATACATGTACATGTATGTGTGCATGTATGGTGCGTGTGTGTTCGTGTGTGGGGGGTGATGGGTTAGTCCATAAAATTAGCCCTCGCGCGAAAGAGCAGGACACAAAATGTTTTAAATAATAATAATAATAATAATAATAATAATAATAATAATAATAATAATAATAATAATAGAATAACAATAACAAAGACTTTCGCTAGCGAGGACTACTATTGAGCGTAACCAGTTATACAGTCCTTTTGAAATTTTCATCTTTATCTTTCTCGTTATGTACTGAATATTTGTTAATTAAACCTATATGGAATATGTTCCTTATTAAATTTTAAAGATTTTCTATTCCGAAAGAAGTTTAAAATAATTTAATCTAAAAAAGTTATTTTAAAGTTTTTGTTTAAAAAAAAATCAGATTTTCTCATTATTCAGACCTGTATTAAAAAGAGAGGGTTGCAAAAAATGAGTGTGGTGTGAAGAGAAATACAAAATGAAACAGAGAGAATATTCAGACCTGTAATAAGTACAAAGAGGGGATTGCAAAAATGAGTTGTGGTGTGAGGAGAAATACAAACTGAAATAGAGAGAAGGGGAGTTTTAAAATATAATCTTAAATAGATAAGATACAAGTTATAAAAGCATTTCATCCAAGGCATGAAAATTGTTAAACAAAATGTTTTTACTATAGGCTTTAAAAATAAAGGTACAAGATTCAATTTGAAATTTATTTATCTTCAAAGTGCACTTTATATATATATATATATATATTTATTTATTTCGTTGGAATTTATTAACCCATTTTATATATATATATATATATATATATATATATATATATATATATATATATATATATATATATATATATATTGTTTTTCGACCCGGTTGGGACTTGTGATAAAAGGTGGGTTCTTTACGACAACCGGCGATATTAGACGCCGGACGAAGCTCCACGACACTTTCCAAAGCCAGGGTTGCACCAAGAGAAGGTCATGCTGATTGTTTAGTGCCTTCGGCCGGTGTTATCCATTACATTTTTTAATGCAGTTGAAACAAGTACAGCGGGTAAGTACTGTCAACAAATAAATGAAATGCATCAGAAACTTCGACAACAACACTCAGCATTAGTCAACAGAAAAGCCCCAATTATCCTCCACGACAATGCCCGACTGCACGTTGCTAAACCGACCCTGCAGAAGTTGAACTAATTAAGCTATAAAACTCTGTCTCATTCGCTATACTCTCCAAACCGCTCACCTACCGACTACTACTTTTTCAAGCATCTCGACAACTTTCTGCGTTAGAAATGTTTAAATAACCTAAACGATATTAAAACCGACTTCAGCGACTTCATCGCTACCAGAACGCAAAAGTTTTACGTTACTGTCATAAATGCAGTTGTTTTGTGTTGGCAAAAAGTGTGTTGATTCTGATGGTGGTTACATGCTCATCTGAATCTAAAAGTTAAAAATCGCAACAACTTATCAACCTGATACATTTAATATTTTCGAGTTATTGATTGACCCTTTCCATTTCTTTAAGTCCCTATTTACAATGAGGCAATATTTAACGTGTTAGTAGTGGCTTTGGCGTTTGTAAAGAAAACAGCTTCGTTGTGAAAATTGGGGCTGGTGCATATTGGAACATGCAGCGCGAAAGTTGGAGAGGAAGCAGCTTTATCAGGATTATTTGCAAGATTTCCAACAGCAGGAACGTGGAGGAATATTAGAAGATTTTTATGTTCATCCACAACGGTATAATCAGAATCAGAATCTTACATTAAAAAGCCATTTTCCCATCATGTAAATTGCGTGTATGTGTATGTAATTATTGTTTGTATTTGTATGTAATTATTGTTTGTATGTGTATGTGATTATTGTGTGTGTATAAATGACGATAAAGTGTCTTCATTTAACATGTCACCGCACAAAATTGTATCCTTCCTATTAACAGGCTAAAAGTTAAAAACATATCTCCTCTTCCCATTTTCAAAATATGTCTCAGCTGATGGATTACCTATTTTAGAATTAGTTTACGGTTTGCATACCCCCCCCCCCGCCCCAAAAAAATAATTTTAATTTAGCAATGTGACTCTTACGAAAGTTAGCTTTTCTCCACACTTAATCATGAAAACATAAATAGCGGACAAATATTTTTTTCCTATAGAAACAACCACAGAATTCGCGCATAATCCTGACGAATACTATAGTGGATGAAACGCCGAATATTCAGTGTAGCTTAATCGCCATATATATTTTATATATATATATATATATATATATATATATATGTGTGTGTGTGTGTGTGTGTGTGTGTGTGTGCGTGTGTGTGTGTTCAATTTGTTTTTACATAAACAGTAATATGTTGCTACACAGTCATGAGTATACTTCAGTCATCTACTTTTAGTAACAAGAAACCTCTTCAGGCAATCACGTTTATATTGAAAACGAAGTTAGTAATGAAAATCAAAAAGCATCTTACAGTAAAAAAGCTGTTAGGAAAAAGAAAACAGGGGTGAGGTTCAGCTGTGCGCAAAAAGCAAGATTCAATGGGTGTGGATTTCTGTCTGTGTTGGGGTGGGAGAATAAGATAGGTAGGGTTGGGATTTAAGAAATAAGTTTGAATACAGGTTGGAGACAGCGAAAGATCGGAGAAAAATGTTATCTGCGCAAGTGTATGCGCGCTGCACGTCTTAAAATCTAAATGATGTGGTGTATATTAGGTAAGTTAAGGGGAGGGTGGTACTTTTTATTAGTATTTTGGTATCTTCCTGCGAAAAGATTTAGATTTAACCCGGATTTCAATATCCATTATTGCTACATCTCTGTTAAATTCATAAGGATCCGTTAAGGGAGTGGGGAGAAAAAAAAAGAGATGTAAGGAGAGAAGGAGAGAAGGGAAGAAACAAATGAGGGTGAGCGAAAAGGAAGGAGAAGATGGGGGAGGGGGAAAGAAGAGAAAAATTGGGGAAGAGAAAAGAAAAAGGAAGAACTCCAATCTCTGGTCCCCCCTCGCCAGTCTTTCACGAAAAACACCCGTCTAGCTGAATCCACTGTGAAAAATTTCCCCCACTCTATATCTGTGCCTAAATCAAAACGTGGATTCCATGAACAAAGCTTCTTTCTTAGAGCTGCACGCCTGTGGAACTCTGTTCCGTCTGCCTGCTTCCCACCGGACTACAACTTGGATATCTTCAAGTCCAACGTTAACAAATTCCTAATGAACCGCCCCCTTAAGTAAACACTTCATCAAATCTCCACACTAACGTAATGTACTTGCAATAACCCTTATCCCTGAGTGGCTTCCGGGCCTTGATAAGTGGTGATCACTGTGTAAAAAAAAAAAGGAGGTTGAAACAGCTGTCCATAAGCTGAACAATGGAAAGTCTCCTGACCCGAATCGTTTTCATGCAGATATCTTTAAATGTTCTGGACTCAAGATAATGCAACGCTTAGCGGAATTGTTGCAGACTGCTTGGCAGAATGAGTGTATTCCGCAGGATTGGCGGGATGCATTGATGGTAGTGCTATACAAGGGGAAGGGTAGCAGAGATGAATGTGGAAACTATCGAGGCATCTCTTTGCTGTCAGTAGTCGGTAAGGTGCTCTGTAGGATCATGCTAGACAGAATGCTGGAGCATATTGCTGATGATGTTTTGCCTGAGTCGCAGTGTGGTTTCAGAAGATGTCGAGGGACAGTGGATATGATTTTTACTGCCAGGCAACTGCAGGAGAAATGTATAGAACAGCAAAAGGGACTGTATCAGGTGTTCATCGATTTAACTAAGGCCTTTGATACAGTCAATAGGGATGTTTTGTGGGAGATTTTGAAAAGGTTTGGCTGTCCTGACAAGTTTATAACCATCTTAAAGCTCTTCCACGATGGTATGAAGGCTGTGATCAACGTTGGGAGAAAGCTGGCTGATCCTATCTCAGTAGAAAATGGTGTTAAGCAGGGAGACATTCCAGCACCCACACTCTTTGCGTTATATTTCACCACGGTCTTCGGATGGCATTTGGGGGGGGGTGCTCTGATGGTGTCTATATTCGTTACCTAACTACTGGGGGGTTGTTCAACATTAGGCGCTTCAATGCAAGTACAAAGGTACTCACCAACACGATTCGTGACTTGCTCTATGCGGATGACTGTGATCTGGTGACTCATACGGTGACTGATATGCAGCATCTTGTGGACGCTTTTGCGGCTGCCTGCAGCGCATTGGGCCTGACCATCAATCTGAAAAAAAAACTGTCTTAATGTATCAGCCTGCTCCGGGCATGCCATACTATGAGCCATCAGTTTATATCTGTGGGTCAAGGATAGCGGTTGTCTCTAAGTTTGTATACTTGGGTAGCACACTGAGTACGTCTGGTGCCCTGGATGATGAGGTATTGTTACGGATCAGCAGGGCAAGTGATGCCTTCGGAAAGTTGGACGGGCGTTTGTGGAGACGTCATGAGATCTTGCTGCCAACTAAGATTAAGGTTTATGCCGCATGCGTTCTCTCTACTCTTCTCTATGGTTGTGAAACTTGGACAACATACAGGGAGCATTTGAGACGTCTTGAGCGGTTTTACCAGATGTGCCTAGGGCGAATCTTAGGTGTGGATTGGCAGATGTATGTCAGTGATGCAGAGGTGCTTGATCGAACCCAATGCCTTAGCATTGAGGCTCACGTTATTAAGCATAGACTGAGATGGAGTGGACATGTGGTGAAGATGTTAGGCAGTCGACTTTCCAAACAACTCCTTTATGGCGAGCTCGCCGAGGGAAGACGTTTGGCTCAAAAGCCTAAATTGAGATTTAAGGATTGTTTAAGATCCACCTTAAAAAATGTGGGATTGATGAAAGAACCTGGGAGAGTCTTGCTTTGGATCGCGGGGGGTGAAGAAGGACCTTGCGAGGAGGTGTGGGCAAGTTTGAGGCTGATCGAACCTAGTATGAGCGGCTGAAGCGCGATATCCGGAAAGGGAAAGTGAAAGGAGCTGTGGATGGGAGGGGGAACCAAATTGGTCTGGAGTGTGAGGTGTGCGGAAGAATATGTCTTAGCAGCGCTTGGCTGATGAGTCACCAGTCTACTCATCGGCGCAGCCACAAAGCAGTCTTGAGTTGCCAGAGTTAACCTGTGTACACTGCGGGCGAATGTACAAAACGACAGGCGGTTTGAAAAGGCATTTGATCCTGCATAGAAAAGAACATCAAGAACGTGCTGCTAGTGGTGCACATGTCTGTACAATGTGTGCTAAGGAATGCCAGAGTTTAGCGGGGCTTAAAAGCCACATTCGTGCAGCTCATCAATGAATGTTTTTGTGTTTCTACATACCTTTTTCTTTCTTTCTTTCTTTCTTTTTTTGTGCTATATCGACTGATGGCAATTTTCGAAAGCGAATTTGTTGCCATCATATATACATTATGTATGTGCATATACACATGTATATATACATTATATATGTGTATATATATGTATATGTACATTATGTATGTGTATATATACATGTATATATACATTATATATGTGTATATATATATACATGTATATATACATTATGTATGCATATATACATGTATATATACATTTTGTATGTATATATAAATGTATATATATACATTATATATACATTATATATATACATGTATACATACACATATATACATTATATGTATACATTATATATATACAGTGTATATATGCATTCTATATATGCATTATATATATAATGTATATATAAATCTTATCTGTCTGTCTGTCTGTCTGTCTGTCTGTCTGTATGTATGTATGTATGTATGTATGCCTAAAACTTTTCTCATCGGCATCTGACCGGCTCGAAACCGATACAGTCTCGGTCGAATAATCTGTGCAAATTAGAAAAAACGGTCAATTATTTCCTAAAAACATTCTTCCTTTAATCAGTTTAAATAGAAAAATAATTACGCGATCGTAGAGCAGTGATTATAGTGACAGCGTCATAACCTTAAGGTTGCATGTACGCGCCGACACATCGGACATTTTTTTTTTCGAATTTTTTTAAATATCTCAACAGGGTTATTTTTCCATTATTTCCGTTCGTTTGCCCCCTTTTTTTATTTTTCCATAACGTTCGTAGTTTTTTTTTTTTTAATTTTGATTTTTAAAATAAAAGTTTGAGCATTTAAACAGGGTTGTTTATGCCATTTGTTGTTGGCTTATTCTTTGTTTCCCCTTTTATTATTATTTTTATTTATATCCCCATACCCCCACACCTCACCACACCCAGGCAACGCCGGATACCTCCGATAGTCCATTATATAAATCTCACCTATCTTTTTTAAATGTACGTACGTATGTATGTATGTATTTTGTATGTGTGCCTAAAATTTGTCTTAACGGCATCTGACCGGGTTGAAACCAATACCGTCTGAAAGGGCGATGTCTCGGTCGAATGATATGTGAAAATTAGAGAAAACGGTGAATTATTTCCTATAGAAATGGAAGTTCGTAATGAGGGAGGTTAGCAAAAAATCGTTCCTTCATGACAATTTAGCCAAACACGCATGCGCAAAAAAACGTTCTTAGAGTAGTGGATATAGTGAGGGCGTCGTTGTATAAAGTTTGCACTTTCGTGCCGACATATCAGACATTTTTTCCCATTATTAAAGTTTATATATTTAAACAGGTTTTTTTTTTAGTTTAGTCTTTATTTTCCTTTTTTTATTTTCCATCATGTTCGCTGCTTTTATTTTTTCGATTTTTAAGAAGTTTTAACATTCAAATAGAGTTGTTTATGTCATTTTTTTTTCGTTCGCTTATTCTTTATTTTCCATCACGTTCGCTGTTTTTCCCCCGATTTAAAAAAAAAAAATGCATTTAAAAAAGGTTATTTCGTTCGATTATTCTTTATTTTCCCTTTTATTACATATATATATATATATATATATATATATATATATATATATATATATATATATATATATATAATTCTATTTATTAATGAGCACTATTATATAATATTAGTAAAATAAATTGTGGGTATATATGTAATCGTGTTTACTTGTTTTGAATTCAATTTCATGCCTCGATTAAAAAAAAAAAGGACATCTGACCTACTTCCTTCCCATCGATCTGTTTATCATCCTTGAATGTGCACGCCATTTTATTTTTTATTATTATAATGGACGTCATAAAACATTTTCTTCTGTTTATTTTTAGATTTATTGCATCATGTGTCGGTCCTTTCACTTTTTCTGGTGAACTATAACTGCAATAACAATAACGATGGCACATTTTCTCCTCTTTTCTCAAATATAACATTTTTTATTGCCGTTTTATTTTTCCTTTTCCCATTCCATAATTTAGACCTAAGTGCCATTGTTCAACTTTAGGATTAGTTTTAGCAGAGTTACATAGCTACTAATGCTACTATTACTGGTATTATTTATATTAAAAGTAGTAGTAGTAGTAGTAGTAGTAGCAGTAGCAGTAGTAGTAGTAGTAGTAGTAGTAGTAGTAGTAGTAGTAGTATTTGTGACCTTACGTAGATTCTGTAACAAAAGTAAAAATTTATTTAAAATCAAATTGAAAAAAATACAGCAAAAATCAAATAATTAATGACATTTTCTGTGTTTATTAATTGTTAAAATAATCACAAGGTGTCTTCAATAAGTTTCCAGACATTTTTTTTTTTGCAGGCATTTAAAATTATCGTAGACTCTTGAAAATTCACTATGTTATTGCTATACATCTTATGAGATGACTGAGTAATTTTTATGATGTCAGTTCAAATGAACAGTTACAGCAGGAATTGGAGTACACCCTACTAAAGCCTGATATTCGCAGCTGATGCAATATGAACTAGAGGACACTTTAGAAGAACGGTCAGCAATAAAATTCTGTTTTAAATTTGGAAAAAAAAAATGCCACAGAAACGTATGGAATGCTTCAGACTGCTTTTTTACCATCTTACATAAATTCAGCCTCAGTTTTTGAATGGCATAAGAGATTCAAAAAAGCAGGATATCTGTGACGGATGATAAAATGTGTGGGAGGAGTAAAAAAAATAAGAACAACAGAGTTAATTAGCCAAATAAAGAATTTCATGGATAAGGACCGTATAGAGACAATCAGTGCACACATACAAAATGCATACATGCATACATTTCAAAAAGACAGGTGAGATTTATATAATGGACTATCAGTGCACATTTTGATGTCAATGTGGGTCTGTACACACAATTATTCGCGAGGAACTGAAGATGTGGAAGAGTTGCGCAAATGCACTAGTCCACAACTCCACCTTTGTCACAGACTATTTCATACAGATGGGCATCAAGACAGTTCCTCACCCACCCTATCGTCCAGACCTTGCTCCCTGTGACTTTTGGTTATTCTCTAAGCTCAAGAAAAACCTTAGCGGCTGTCGTTATGAGACAATTGAGGAGATGAAAGAGTCTGCGACGAGGGTTATTGCCACGCTCACACAAGAGGACTTTCATGGGCCCTTCCAGAAGTTGTTGGAACCCTACAATAAGTGAATTGCAGCCGGATATTATCTAGAAGGGGACTAGAGTTTCATGTGTGTGATATTAATAACAGTTCCCATACGAAAAATGATTACACCTCGTATTTATTTTTATTAAAATGAAAATTATAAAAACAAAATTATGCCACCTAAATTGTTTTAACGGTCAGATATGTTTTATTATAACCCCAACAACTTTTACAAAGAGATTACACACCTTCAAGATGTGAGTGAAAATTTTAAAGACAACTCTCGCTTAAAATCGCAAATCTAATCGTAAAAAAAATTAAATGTCTTCTCTAATTGTCTTTATTTTGTTTGTTCGCACCTTCTCTTTATGAAGTCATCACTGAGTTGCGTTTCTGTTTGTAAGAAGGCGTATTGAAATGATTAGTGCAAAATAACTTTTTAATCTATATGTTTATTGTACCTATTTACTATGCCTCCCCACGGGACAGAGTTAGACACCAGGGTCGTTTTTTAACGTGGAGAAAAGGTACAAAAATAAAAATTGTCTCAGTCGTGAAGGATTTCTCCTCTAACGAAAGAGAATAAGAAAATGAAGTGCAGCATCTGAAGAACAGATGGTATTTATTTGCTCCCCCACTGAGCAAATTAGGCACAAGGCCGTTTTTAATGTGAGGTAAAAACCAGCTCCCCTAAAAGGGGTCACTCTGGTTACCAAAAATAATAATTGTCCCAGTATAGAGGGTTTCCCCTCCATTGACTGGTACAAATTATCTTAAGTGCAGTATCTGCCGGAACAGATACTACACTTTGATCTTGACCAAAAGGCCAAAAGTTTATTGTAATAAAATGAATTCATATATTAGATTAGATACGGAAAATTTTATTAAGATAAGATAATTATGTAGTACTAGCGGGGCCCATGGAAATTTCACAGCGGACTCTTTCATGTGTAATGTATTGATGTTGGCATGCTGTAGATGTTTAGCGTAAATTGAGATGCACTGATATTATTGTAACTCTTTTGTTAAAATTGAAAAAGTATTTATCTGAGCTAGCAGGGACACCTGACGTAGCCCGGTTGTAAAATATGCTTAAATATGATTTTTTAATTTATGCAGATTTCGTATATGTTATTAAAGTCAATTTTCTATCAATTGTTATATATTATAAAGTTGTGATTTAAAAAATAAAAAAATATATATCCATGACTTGAGTGCATCAGCTTGAATCGAAACCGACATCGAAACCAAAACTTCTGAAGAATATACACACAGACACACACACACACACACACACACACATATATATATATATATATATATATATATATATACACGCCCAGATGTAACAGCAATACTCAATCCATGGGCGTACCTGGCTCTTATATAGGTAGAGAATTGCATCAGCAGGTAGATATCTACTGGATCGATAGAAGAATCCCATCATTTTTCCAGTGACCTTGGCAACAGATTTGATGTACTTATTTTATTTTAGATTTTAGATCAGGAGTAAAGGCCAAGCCCAAAAGCTTGTCAAAACATGCAGCCTCCCCAAAATGAGAGTCATTCATTTCAATTGATGCCAGATGGGCATCAATCAGAACGTTGATGATGCAAAGATAGAAACTTGGTTTTAGATGCATTAAAAGTAACCAGCCACTTTTTCTCCATTGTACCACATGCTCAAGATCAGAGGAGACAGAATCAGAGAGAACTTGGTCGTTTAAGGCCTTTTATGTGCTGTCATAGATGGTAGTGTCGTCAGCAAAAATGTATACGAATGATCTTAGAATGTGATTTGGAAGATCATTAATAAAGATCATGAAGAGAGTTGGACCCAAGATGGGCCCCTGAGAGACTCCAGCATTAATACTGTGAGCTTCTGATTTCTGCCCATCAACCGCTACTCTTATGTACTTATAAGAGAGAAATGATTTAATAATTGAGGAGACATTTCCAGCTATACCATAGCTGGGGATTTTGTGAAGTAGATCTTTATGCCATACCCTATCAAAGGCCTTTCATATGTCAAGAGCAATTGCCCTAGAAAGGAAGCCTCCGTCGAGAGTTTCGCTAATCCTATGAGAAATAACCGTAAGCACATCCGCTGTAGATCTAGCAGAACGGAAACCATATTGCATGTCACTAAGGAGGTTATTTCTGCTGAGGTGGTTTACTACTTCTCTATTTAACACCGATTCAAGTAACTTACTCATGACGCACAGGAGACATAGGTTTGTACTGAGAGGGAGATGACCGATCACCTAAATTCTTAAACACAGAGCATACCGATGAGATTTTCCAGGGTGTTTGAAAGAAATTCTCCTTAAGACAACGGAATCAAGGTTCATGATTAGCTTGGCAACATCACGCACAGATATCTGTATGTCGTATAGCTTGTTTTCTGATACAGGAGGAAATGCGGGTGGGTTTGCTGCCTTGGTCGCATAGAATGGAATTAGCTGCAAAGTTCTTGGCAAAGAGTTTTGCTTTGTCAGATGCTGACGAGATTACCTCAGGTCCATTGATGATGTATATATAAACATATATATATATATATATATATATATATATATATATATATATATATATACTTGAGTTTTTTCCCCCAACTATAATCAAAACCAAAACTTATGAAGGATTCTTGGTAAAATTATTTTTTACAATTAACGGAAGTTCATAACAATTTAACAACAGCGACTCGGAAGAAAAAAGATGTAAGCGTGACACACAAAATAACACACACGCTATCGTGTTAATATATAGAAGATTGTGTATTGTGAAGATTGTGAATTGTAAATGGATAGGGTATAGACCAGCGGTTCCCAGCGACTGTGCTGCATCGCATCAGTGGGCCGTGAAATGGTTGCGAAGAGGTGATGACTAGAAAGCATATAAGATTTTTAATAAAAAAAAAATTTAACAACGTGAAATATATATATATATATATATATATATATATATATATATCCGTCGTGGTTAGCACCTGACGAAGGCCAGAGGAATAGTTGACCGAAACGTTGTGAATAAACAAAACCAATAAAAGATCAAAAACAACAACTAATAAAGATGAGAATAATAATAATAGTAATAATATATATATATATATATATATATATATATATATATATTGTTAGTGTTATAATGGAATAAATCCATGTATGTAATTTCCGTGTTATAATTTTTATTTTATATATATATATATATATATATATATATATATATATATATATATATATATATATATATATATATATATATATATATATATATATACCAATTGGTACGGACCCTACTATAGAAGATCAGGTAAATAAACGTGGATTTATAAGATCAAAGAATCCAACCTTGATCGCCCTTCGGGGCCCGTAGCGCAGTTGATAGAGACGTTGAATCTCTACCGTTCCAGATGAATATATATATATATATATATATATATATATTATTCCTTAATTGGAATTATATATATATATATATATATATATATATATATATATATATATATATATATATATATATATATATATATTATTCCTTAATTGGAATTCATTTTTGAAATGAGCATTATATATTAAAAACAACAACTAATAAAGATGAGAATAATAGTCCGAAATAAAAATAAATTAGTAAATTTTTCAAAAAAAAAGTCGCATTCTCCTGTTGAAGAACGTTTGATGGCGATCATTTTTTGCCAACCAGTCTAATAACGCTTAACGCCTTTATTGGACCTTGGAAGGCTTCTTTTTTGGCTAGTCTGTTTAGATTTTCGGTAATTGAATGCTGTATTGGTATTTCTTTCATGCTTAGTTTGCCTTGAAGTAGTTCTACCTTCTTTTCCCTTTTATTATCATGTTTATATCTTTACATGAAGTGGTTTCATGCTTTGTCTCGGGCTACTTCCATAAAAACTGTTTATGAATCTACATGTTTGTTTTCTTTGAATGATTATATACATGTGATACATGTGACACATGTGTTGTGTGTTGTACATATGTTACTTTACGAGGGGTGTGCAATAAGTAATGCCCCTGAGCCACTTTCAATTAACTGATCTAGCTGAAATTTTGCATGTGCAATGATTTATATCTCTACGGGTTATGTGGCAAATTACAGCTCTGAACTAATTGTGGTTTCTGTTTTACAGGTGTTTGAACTGAGTCAGGGGTGAAATGGAGCCTGTTGAGTGTCGAGCAGTGATTCGGTTTTTGTATTTGAAAGGACGTACATCACAGGAGACTTGATAAAATGAAAGAAACTTATGGTGATAATGCCCCATCATATTACCTTGTAAAACGCTGGCACCGTGAATTCAAACATGGCCGAAGTCTGTGGAAACAGCTCCCAGATCTGGTCGCCCCCCTTCTGCCATTGATGAGGCATCTGTCAGTCAAGTTGAGGCTGCCATTTTTGAAGATCGGCGCATTACTATTCACCAAATAGCCCCAGATGTCAAGATTAGTACAGGGTCTGTGGAAACTATCATTCATGACTGTTTGCATATGCATAAGGTGTCTGCCAGATGGATTCCCAGGTTGCTCACACTATTCCAGAAGCGAGAACGCGTCAAGTGCTCGAGGATGAATTTGGAGATGTGCCAAGAAGATGAGTCAAAGTTTTTCAAAAGACTGATTACACAGGATGAAACCTGGGTCCATCATTATGATCCAGAGATCAAAGCCCAGTCAATGCAGTGGAAGCACTTAGACTCACCACCTCCAAAGAAGGCAAGGGTGCAGCCCTCCGCTGGCAAGGTCATGCTCACAGTTTCTGGGATCAGAAGGGAGTAGTGATGACAGATTTCCTGGCAAAGGGTACCACAATTACAGGAGCCTATTATGCTTCACTTTTGAGGAAATTAAGGGAAGCTATCAAAATCAAGAGACGGAGCAAGATCAGCAAAGCTACCCTCCTCCTGCAGGACAACGCTCCAGTCCACAACTCGCATGTCGCCAGATCAGAAGCATGGGCGTGTGGTTATGAAAACCTCCCCATCCTCCATACTCTCCTGACCTTGCACCCTCTGACTTTCACCTCTTTCCAGCCATTAAGTTGTTTTTGAAAGGAAAGCGTTTCCCAGATGATGCAGCATTGATTGCTGAGATCATGTCATGGTTGGAGGACCAACCTGGGGTGCTCTACAAAAACCGTCTCCAGAGCTGCATCAAACGATGGGAGAAATGCATAACTCTGGCTGGTTCCTATGTAGAGAAAGACTAATAACTGTGCCAAGTTTCGTTGCTCTACTTCTATGGGAAGTGGGTCAGGGGAATTACATATTGCACGCACCTCGTATTGTACGTGTTGCCTTTGTCATTGTGTGCCAGAATGTGTAATTGGTTTGAGAATAGCTATTCATTCGCTTCCCCTAGTTCCTAAATACAAAGGACTAACTAAGCATATTATTATATATTGTTTGTCGTGTATCCGATTGAACTGCTAATCATTTTATGTTCTGCGACCGGATAAAACAGGACGTAAAAAAAAAAAAAAGAATTTACAAGCGCAAAAAAATAATAATTTTCCAAAGGCAAAGAATTCATCAGTTTGTTCCGTACTTAAAAATTCTGGAGTTCGATCATCTCCCTCTCGGTACAGATCATTCAGTCTCCTGTGCATCATGAGTAAGTATCTAGAATCTGTGATAAATAGAGAAGTTGTCAACCACCTCAGCAAAAAAATAACCTGCGCAGTGACATGTAATATGGTTTCCGTTCTGCCAGATCTACAGCTGACGTACAACTTGTTATATCAGGTAGGGTTAGTGAATCTCTCGACAAGGGCTTCGTTCCTACAACAATAGCTCTTGACATATCAAAGATTTTTGATAGAGTATGGCATAAAAGTCTACTTCACAAGATCACCAGCTATGGAATAGCTGGTAATGTCGTCTCAGTTATTAAATCATTCTCTCTGGTAGGCTTATAAGAGTAGTTGTTCCCTCAAGGTTCCATCCTGGGCCCAACTCTCTTCCTAATTTTTATCAATGATCTGTCAAATCAAATTTTTAGATAATTCGTAGACATTTATGTAGAGGACACCACAATCTATTGCAAAACTTCAAAGGCTAGCAATAACCGAGATCTTTCTTATTCTCTCTCTTCTGATCTTGAGAACGTTGGGCAATGGAGAAAAGGGTGGCTGGTTAATTTTAATGCATCGAAAACCAAATTTCTCTCTTTTCATCATAATCTTTCTGACATCTACCACGTCCCAATTGAAATGAATGGCTCTCATCTTGGGGAAGCTCCATGTCTTTATAGGTTTCCGGGACTGACCTTCACTCCTGATATGAAATGGAACATATACATCAAATCTGTTGCCAAGATCGCTGGAAAAAATGGTTGGATCACTCTACCGCTCCTGTATTTCACTGTGCAATCCTCTATCTATATAAGAGCCAGGTACGCCATAAAGTGGAGTACTATTGCCACATCTGAGCAGAAGCTGATCGGTGCGCCCTATCCAGTCTTGATAGAGTGTGAGATTTCTCTCACATGGTTTTTGCCCTTGGCAGAATAGAAGAAAACCCTACAGAAATTACAAGCTCAGTTTAAAACTTCAAGGTAAATTTTATTAAAGTAAAAAAGGTCTATGGTTGCAAAAGATGCGTCATCTTTGTTATCTGCCATTTTGGGCTGGTAACATTCCCGAAGGGAATAATAGTTCGCCTTCGATAAGGGCTGGGCAGGATTCCCGTTGACGAAGAAATGCGCAGGTTGGAGATGTTGATTTGACCTCCAAGTCGAGCTGCTAGCTCGGCATACACGAGGAGTCCATGTAGAAACTACCCAAATGGCGAGCAATGGCAGGTCAAACAGTATATCTTAAATTCGTCTTTACAGACATCAAATTGAAACACAAACGTGCAAATAAAAATTCACCCTGCTAAAGGGCATTGGTAATTGCAATAATAAAGTTCCGCTCCACATTTGGGCATTTCAAAACATCTCGATGCAACAAGTAATTTCGTTGCCTCGATTCGAGTGAGAAATCCAGTCTGTTCCTTCCTGCGTCTTCTTGGATTCGAGTGAGTAATCCACGTGTGTCCCACTCTATGTCTCCATAGATTCTGATCTGAAAAACGGAATTTGGCGCCGAAGAACATTCTCGGCAGTTAGTTTTAGCATGCAATTTGATTGGTTAATATAAATCCTTGGGCGGAGAAACCGTTCAATAAAAAGCTTGCTTATTTCTGCAGCATTTCTTACAAGAGTTCAAAATCGCCTTCGAAACCTACTGGTGATACCATTTACTTTTCCCTGTAACCTCTTTCCCACAGAGGACCCGTTGCGAGTCTGTCTCTGCTTTATCGTTTTTTTTTCATGGCAAGTGCTCGACTGAACTCCAATCTATTGTCCCTCTTTACCAAACTTTCACAAAATACACTCGACTAGCTACAACCATTATATATGATTTCCGCCACTGTCTATCTGTGCTTAAATCTAAATCAGATTCCATGAACAAAACCTCTTTCTCAGAACTACTCGTCTGTGTAACACTGTTCTGCTGGCCTGCTTCCCGAATTAATACAACACAGTAGCCTTCAAATTCAATGTAAACAAGTTCTTGTTGAGCCGTCCCCATAAATAATAATTTTCTATCTAATTTACACCATTAACCGTTACTATACTACCATCTTACATTCATTAACCATTATTCTCGAGTGGCTTTCTGACATTGATAAGTGGTGACTGCAAGTAAAAAAAAAGCCAAGGGTAATTTTAGTGTGCGGACGTAATCGCATTCACATCACTTGGTCGTTATTTTCGATTTTTGTAAACATTGTTTGCAGCCTCTGTTTGCACGAAAGTTGTATTTATTTTTTCTAGAGTGGTTTTAGTGTGCCTTCGCGTACGCCGTTGATCAACAGGTAGGGTTGGATTGCATGTCAAACCTGTAATTCTATGATTTTTTTGTAGATTTTTTTTCGATCAAAGGTATTCATTTTTAGTTTAAGATATAACTTACTTTCATTTTCATTGTACGATTCCTAATTTTCCAGGAACACAAAAAGCTGAATCCACTGTGAAAAATTTCCCCCACTCTTTATCTGTGCCTAAATCAAAACGTGGATTCCATGAACAAAGCTTCTTTCTTAGAGCTGCACGCCTGTGGAACTCTGTTCCGTCTGCCTGCTTCCCACCTGACTACAACTTGGATGTCTTCAAGTCCAACGTTAACAAATTCTTAATGAACCGCCCCCTTAAGTAAACACTTCATCAAATCTCCACACTAACGTAATGTACTTGCAATAACCCTTATCCCTGAGTGGCTGCCGGGCCTTGATAAGTGGTGACCACTGTGTAAAAAAAAGAAAAAAAAAGCTTATAGTATTTACTATATCGCGATAGAAACAACAACTTCAACTCCCAGCAGACGGTACTTTAGCAACGATTGTTATTACTCGTATTATTCGTTATTAATGATCTCTCACTAGTAAAAATAAGTTGCTTTCGCTGGAGTATGAGTGACAGCAGATGTTCATAGATTTCCAGTAATCTCCACTTCTTACCAACACTTTGTAAATCATCTGATGTTCTTGCGCCAACCGTTTACTAGTTATTTTCTGTCGATAGTAGTCGATGGCATTCTCCGAATTCAGCGGTACTAAGTCTCATCAGGGTTCTTACAATCGAATTTTGGATGGTGTTTATTATTATACGTCTAGTTGTGTTTTGACCCCCGTGTCTGAAGTAATAATGAATATTTTATTTGATACTTAAAAATTGTTTGAATAAAAATAAAAAAAAGAATTTTTTAATCGACGTCATAACAGAAAAAAAAATTGCGTTATAAAACGGCATACGTACGAATAAAAGTAGGGGGTTTGTATTACTGTACACATAGATTCGAAAAAGTTGTCAAAAAAACAAATATATAACAAATAAATGTTATCAAAGGTAAGATAAGTTACTTTTCTTCCAAACTGGATATATTTTTCGTGTTTTTATTCAATGTAACATGTTTATTCAGCTCGAAAAACATACAGTGTTTACCGATGTATTGGAAAATTCAAAATGGTGCCCGACTTTCTCTTTAACACAGTAAGTTTGGGAAAAGGTGTTATAAATAATGAAATACACAAAATACTATTAAAAACCCACCGAATATATATCAACCTATGTCACGGTAACATCTATTGAGCGAGTTTCTAACAGTATTTTGTCTAGTTTTATATTTATAGCACATTTTCCCAAATTTACCGCGTTGAAGAGAGAGTCGGGTGCCATTTTGGATTGTCCAATACATCGGTAAACACAGTATGTTTTTCGAGCTAAATAAACATGTTACATTAAATAAAAACACTGAAATCATATCCAGTTAGGTAGAAAAGTAACTTATCTTGCCTTTAATAACATTTATTTGTTATACATATATTTGTTTTTTGACAACTTTTTCGAATCTATGTGTACAGTAATACAAACCCAAAGTAGGTTGTGATATATTTCTTTATTTTCTTTGTAAAAATATATAAATTTAATGTTATATATATATATATATATATATATATATATATATATATATATATATATATATATATATATATATATATATATATATATATGTGTGTGTGTGGTTAGGAGCCTTGACTGCCGTACAAACGGTCGGGTTTCAATCCTGGCTTGAGGTAGTTGCCTGTCTAGCCGCATTGATGAGCTGTGAAACAGCGAAACAGTACTGTATGTGGATGACTATATATATATATATATATATATATATATATATATATATATATATATATATATATATATATCGTCATAATAACGCTTACTTTAAGAATATCGAGTTTGATTCTAGTCCGAATATCGCTTATTGTGAATAAACTTTTTTATTTTTGTTATTTCTTTCTGTTTTTCTATTTGGTATTTTTACAAGCTACAAAAGTGTAAAAGCACGCCCACCGAGAGTAAGAAGAAGGTCTGTTAACTGAAAAATGTCTGCGGGCAATGTAGGTAAGGTTTGTCAGGCTGTCAGTACTATATGAGGGCCATTTGAAAAAGAGCAATAAAACATTTTTAAAAAGAAAAAGGAACACAGTTCGATTACTACTGAAACTGAACTTTATTCAATATAAAATATAAATATTATCCATGTAAAATCAAGTAATTTTAAAGCAATATACAATTCAATACTGATAAAACTGAATTATGAATTTAGGGAATAAACAATTAAAGAAACATTAAACACAAATATTTTTTGGCCTTCGGAACAAGATCACAGTGTAGTATCTGTTTTGATGCTACACTTTACCTTTTCTGTCCTCGGTCGGTGGAGGAGAAATCTTTCATGACATATTATTTTTGTTCCTATCCAGAGTGATCTTTATTGGGAAGCTTGATTTTTCCCACAAGATTATATGTTGAAATAAATATTTAAATACAGAAATTATATTTAAAGTTTTGGTTTTCTGTTCTTCTATGTCCATTTTTCCCCCATGTTTTTCATCAAAATGTGTAGCGTATTAGTTGTCTCACAGTCAGTAAGCTGTGGTCTTCCCTGGAGACCAAGTGACAACAAGTCTCCCCAGATTTCCCGTGTTCTCCACCTCTTGACCACTTGTGCAGATGATTGCATGTTATCGCAACAGCCATTATCACTGATTTCTCGTTGGCATCGGCCATTGGTGTTTCCTGGGGTTTGGGTGACAAAATACCTCCCCAAAGTATCAGATTTGAACTGCATACTTCCAGTGGAGATTCGGTTAGCATTCTCCCACCTCGGTCTTGCCATCATTCCTGACCCTTCACAACTAGTTGGTGTGGCGCCAGTCGATGTCATCTACACCAGTTTATTATTATTATTATTATTATTATTATTATTATTATTATTATTATTATTATTATTATTATTATTTATATAAGGGTGCTTATGCAGTGTACGCACGTGTATTTTAAATATTATTTCCAAGTTAAATTAAATTTTAGGTTTGTATTACTGTACACATAGATTCAAAAAAGTGTGGTGAAAAATGCTAACTTTAAAATATTTGGAAATACTCAATGAAAAGTTTTATTTATTATTAAAAGAACGGACTGAAAAACATATAAAAAAAATTTATTTTGCAGTAAAAAAAATAAATAAAATGAAATATTCGACTCTCTCCGATAGAAATAAAAGTTCAAATACGAGTTCACTTACGATATTTTGTTAGATTAAAATTATCCCAAATGGAGAATTGTTCTTTCTCTTTAGAACATAAATGGACAATCGATAACACAGCCATATTTTTATGCCTGTTAGCGTGACCACGTGGTTGAACACTGGAAACTTTCTATACCTACAAGTTGATCTGGAAGTGACGTCACGCTGTCATGTTCACTGGGCTATTCTCTCGGTGGTGGTGGAAAAAGTCTGATGAAGATAAAATATATCTCAAGAAATTACTTTTTAAAATCCGATGGATTATTATTTTTAAGTTGTTCAAATCCTTTTTTTATAATTTAAGCACAGATTTTTCTATGGGATTTAAAGCATGACCTTAGAATTTCTTGTTTTTTGTAATTCATTCATTGGTTGCATTAATTTGTTACGTTGTTGTAACACGTGCTGTGTTTATAAGTTGAATTATAAACATGGTATATGAGATAAATGATACTGTCTCTAATTATGTCTTCGTGTGGCGGACAGTATGTATGAATAGTGATTTTTTGTTATTATACAGATTGTTCGGCTGATGTAGCGTGCGACATTTGTACGATAGTACCGCTGCCCGCACCACTTCAGTGAAATAACATTTTTATTAGTTGTTCTAAATAAAACAGCTTACATACTATTATGCTATAAAGGAAATTTTAAAAAATAAACAGTTTTAATATTCATTGTAAACACATGTCAGTATTCATCTGAAATATTAACATGCATAACAATAAGAGAAAATACATCTTATTAAGTGTGTAAGTTGTGGTCAGAAAATTTTAGAAGGAAACTGAAGCGAAAAGTGAATAATTGGACAGAACGTACATTTGAATTTTCTTCTCCAGGAATTACCTCCTCCATTATAACAACAGAATGAAGAGACAAAAATACGGACTGGAGATGAAACACTGATGAGGCTAATTTTATTAGCAAAATATTGGAATGCAACAAAGTAAATAAAAAAAATGATTTTATCATTTCATGACATTTAAATTTTTCTAATTTATATTTAAATTCTGTTCGAAATAGATGTCTTCTAGAAGTGTGTCACTACTTTTCACTTCATATATATATATATATATATATATATATATATATATATATATATATATATATATATATATATATATATATATACGCTGTTATACTATAACAGGAATTTACCTTTTTCTTGATTAAAAGCGAGGAAAAACGTTATAATTTAAACAGACAGGCGAGATTAAAATTATAGATTATATAAGAGAGAAAGATGTTGCATTTAGATGAGGGTTAGCAAAATAATTATCGAACTACGATCGTTGTTTTTAGTTTCAGCTTCGCAAGGTGACCAAGCATAGATGACAATGATATTTTTAAACCAGTGCACCTATTTGTCTCTACAAGAAGAATCCCGTGCCAAACGATCAGGAAAACATAATCACATCATATCTATATGGAACACACCATTTATAGATTGATAAGTAAAAACAAATGATTACGTAGATAGGTGGCTTGTTGTATTCATGTAGCATAGGACGTTCGTATTGGTAACCAAACGGGACATATATAACAGGGTACATATATATATATATATATATATATATATATATATATATATATATATTTCTTTTCAGGGGAAATAAGGTAAAAAGAAACGATAAAAGTGCTCGATATGTTAATAGAGCGGTATATAATTTTTTTAATTTTTTATTGAGCCCATAATAAATTTACATTACTATAAATTCCGATGAAATTGGTACTCTACCTCATCTCCTGGGGTGAAAATCCAATGGAAACAGTAATGTAAATTTATTATGGGCTCAATAAAAAATTAAAAAAATTATATATATATGAGGAAATAGTTAATAAAACTATTATAACCTTATAACCTTATAACCTTATAAACTATTATAACCTTATAAACTATTATAACCTTATAAACTATTATAACCTTATTATAAACTTATATATATATATATATATATATATATATATATATATATATATATATATATAAGAGGAAATAGTTAATGAAACATGTTAAAAAAAACACTTTGAAAACGAGTTAAAAACATATTTAATTTGAAAACAAAACATTAAATAAGTGGATAGTCCTTATTCCGCGGAGTTTCGAATAAATACTTTCCTTCTCGTCAGAGGGTAGGATTTAGCAAAATACGGGATCGAATTTTGCTTGCAAGAGTATTTGATGAAACTAAAAGTAAGTCAAAGATCTTACTTGATAACAAAAAGTGAAGCAGAGCGAATAGGGCGAAGAAATATATATATATATATATATATATATATATATATATATATGTGTGTGTGTGTGTGTGTGTGTGTGTGTGTGTGTGTGTGTGTGTGTTTTCGCTTTTAATTAGTGTTTGGCCAATTATTCAGAATCGGGAATCGGAAAAATCGGAACTTTTGAGGATATTGGAATCAGTATCGGAATCAGAAACGTTTTAGCCAAATTTCCGATTCCAAAATGATTCTTTTAATTTTTTTGTCTTGACAATAAAAAATGTCACACACACACACACACACACACACACACACACACACACAAATGTATAAGACTAAGGGCAACAGTAATGGATATAAATCCCATTCCCAGATTTAACATTCATTCGCAGTCTCATTTATTTTTTTTTTATTGGTACATAACTGTAAACACCCATCTGTATAACTTTTTTCACATATTCGCTAAATGTTTCAGGGAGTTCATAGTTGATATAAAAGATTTAAAATGCTCTGGACAAGGTATTTCAATTTTGATGGCCTCTTCTGGACACTGTTGTTGTCTGTCATCGGCTTCTTCTGAAATAATTAATGTTTGTGTTACTTCTTCCCTTGGAACACAAGTGAAAAATATAGGTAAAAATCTCACGATGAGTTTATCAAAATATTGGATGAAATTAATAAAGAGAAAGCCCTAAAAAGGAAATTATATCTACATTTAAACTTAAACCCCACCCCACCCAAAGAAGAATGAGATGCGGGCATTTTTTACTGTAATTACATAACAAAAGAGAAACGAGAAACAAATATGCAACAAATAAATGTTACCAAAGGCAAGATTCTTCTACCTACCCGGATAAGTTTATTTGTGTTTAAACTTATTTTAAAGCGTGTTTTACTTGAATCAGTGTGTTAGGTTAGAATTTTTTTTTAATGGTTGTACACAAGTTCTTTCACCAGACCCCTTGATAAGCGATCAAAAAATTAAACAAACGCTGATAGAATCACATCAAATAAATGTAACAATCAAGCGAAAATATTATGTTCTACCAGTACTTTATTTCGATTTTTTAGCAGTTAGACAAGATTAAAAAGTTATAATGGGCCGGAATTTATTATTATTTTACATTAAATTTATGTGCGAAACTGCTTTACTACTCGAAATTCTAAAATAATTGATTTTTTTTTCTTTCCGCCACGTAATCATCTAAAAATAAAAAGAAGTAAAATCGCATTTTCGGGGAATGATTCAGCTAAAGGTGTTAATCTAGTTGTTGTTGTTGTTGTTGTTGTTGTTAGTAGTAGTAGTAGTAGCAGTAGTAGTAGTAGTAGTAGTAGTAGTAGTAGCTCACAGGGAGCTTTCACACAGGTCTTCAAAGATCTCTCCCTGAAAAGAGTGTGTGGTGTACCCTGGAAGCTGAGTAACAACAAGTCTCCCTAGGTTTCTAGTAATCTCCACCTCTTCCGATAATATTTGCAAATAAATTTGCATTATCGCAACAACTGCTTGCCATTGATTTCTCGTTGGCAGCGGCTATTGGTCTTCGCTGGAATTTGAGTGGCAATGAGCCTCCCCAAGGTCCCAGTTCTCTTTGCACTTATTCGGCTGAGATCTAGTCAGTTCATTGGTCTTTCCTTCCTCCTTGATTCTACTTGGTTATTTGGTCTCGCTCTTTTTTTTGGTGGGGGGGGGGTAGTAATGTGGCAATGGGGGATGGGGGTGGGGTTAGAAAACTTATAAATATGCGGCTTCAGTGTCCTAGGTTCCATGTCGTATTTCATGTTTTGCCTTTGCAGCAGTTTGTCTGGTCCGAGCTTATTGCTCCTGTGTATTAGTGTCCACATTCAAAGGTTTTTCTTAATATTTCAACTGTTTTCATAATTGTTGTTCGTTATATTTTTCCAGTCATTTCTTTGATTCCAATTTCACCCATTCTTTTTTTCAAAGTTTTTCGGGATTGTTCCTAGTGCTCCTACTATTATAGGTATTGTTTTGGTCTTCTTCTTCTAAGCTCTCTGGATAGCTCTATGCATTTGCTCCGTTTCTCTTTTTCTTTAATATTCAACCAGTGGTCAGCTGGAACAGGGGTATTCACATAAGCCATCATCAAAGATTGCTCTTTGAGAACCACTTGTAGTGTTCCCTACAGTCTGAGTGACAACAAATCTCCCCAGATTTCTAGTACTACTCACCTCTTTCGATAACCTTTGCAAAAGAATTTGCGTTCTCGTAACAGCCGCTTACCATTGATTTTTCGTTGGCGATGACCGTTGGTCTTCACTGGAATTTGGGTGGCAATTTATTATGTCTAATTACACTGTGCAACAAGCGTCCTTGAGGCCCCAGCCCTCTTTGCACTCCTCCGATGGAGGTCTAGCTGGTGCTTTCTCTCCTCGGTCTTCCCATCCTTCTTAACCCTCATTATTTAGTGTGGTGCCTGTTTATGGCGACACTCACAGAAAGGCGGTATTTTTCAAGTATACAGTTTCAGTTTTATTATTATTATTATTGTTATTATTATTGTTGTTGCTATTATTGTTATTGTTATTATTATTGTTATTATTATTATAATTGCTATTTTTATTAGTATTATTAGTATTACTGTAATTATTATTACTGTAATTATTATTAGTGTTATTATTATTGTTATTATTATTATTGTTATTATTATTGTTATTATTATTATTGTTATTATTATTATTGTTATTATTATTATTGTTATTATTATTATTGATATTATTATTGTTATTATTATAAGTGTTATTATAATTATTGTTATTATTATTATTGTTATTATTATTGGTATTATTATTGTTATTATTATTAGTGTTATTATTATTATTATTATTATTATTATTGTTATTATTATTATTATTGATATTATTATTGTTATTATTATTATTGTTATTATTATTATTGTTATTATTATTGATATTATTATTGTTATTATTATTAGTGTTATTATTATTGTTATTATTATTAGTGTTATTATTATATCATTATTATTGTTATTATTATGATTATCATTATTATTATTATTATTGTTGTTGTTGTTGTTGTTGTTGTTATTATTATATCATTATTATTGTTATTACTATGATTATCATTATTATTGTTATTATGATGATTATCATTATTATTGTTATTATTATTGTTGTTGTTGTTATTATTATATCATTATTATTGTTATTATTGTTGTTGTTGTTGTTGTTGTTGTTGTTGTTGTTGTTGTTGTTGTTGTTGTTGTTTGTATCTTTGTTTTCTTTTTACAGTAAGGCAAATCAATCTAAAACCTACCAATTTTTTATAATTGGGAGAGAAAAGGTATGAACGTTTCTTTATAGAATGAAGGTAGAGAATAGTTAACAGAGACCCGTCGTAATGTTAAGAATGGTTTTCTAAATAGTAGTATTATGTAAAACCTCATTCTTGACATGGGACGGGTTTTGTTAACTATTCTGCTCCTAAACTGTTTCTTTTGTTATTATTTTGCATATCAATCGTCGATTCATTTTAATCGCTTATGAAAATTTCAAACAGCATTAACGACGACCAAGTGTATGAGATTTGTTTCATAAAAAAAACAAATCTTGTCTCACAATTTAAATCAATTACAAGTAAAACATTAGAGAAAAGTATTTTAAAAAATCTACGCTTGTAATATAAGTGTATTTTTACGTTTTGCAAAATATACGAGGGGGTATAGTCGGTTGAACATTTTTAAAAAGCATAGAATCTTTTAAAAAATGTTAAGAAAGCGAATCGGGATCGGTATTTGTATCGGAATCGGGAATTTAGGACAGAATTGGTAATTGCATCGGAATCGGCAAAAATTTTCGAGTTTAATATATGTATCATATTTACTCTCTGGGCATGTGACCGTGTATAACGTGATGAACGCGACAAATCAAACGATAAAATGCTACAGTGTTTACTGACCTTAACAAATAAAATCAAGAACTTGAATTCTCATACGAATTCTTGATTAATTTGATCTAATTCTTCTTCCTTTTCTTTTCTTTCTTTTTTTTTTTTTTTTAATCAATTCGTTTGTTAATGAATGTGTGAATCGGGCTGAGTTACTCTTCAGCAAACTTCTAGAGAGAAAAAAATAAATCTTGTGGTTATTTGGAACGGGCGACTTCCGGTTTGATTCGTCCTCACATGGCATAAAGAGGATCGGTCTATCGATCGGGCGACCTGTTACGATAGTTTCAAATAACCTTTACTCCTCAAATGGACGTATCTTGTTTTAGATGAGTGCAAGCGTCTCTGTAAAAGAGTCTCTCCGTCCATAGGCATGTCACATTTAAAGTTGATATCTTATTTTCACCGTTAAACGCGCAGATTGAATGGATGCACTTCTACGGTATTCTTTCTTGCATGCTTTCTTTTTCTTTTTTTTCTTTTTTTTTTTTTTCTTAGGCATAACCTTTTTCTTTGACTAACCCTTTCATCTTGTCGATTGTTGTATATTTACAATATAATGTATGCATATCATTGAGAAAAAAATGTAGGACAAAAATGAAAGACTTCAAGTCTGAAATCGATTAATAAATTATTTTGTAGTACAAGAGAGTGTGTAGTCTATCAAATGGATACCATCCAGACTATGGGATGAGTACATTTAAATAGCCAATTGCCTTCAATAAATCGAATACAACTTTCACTTATTCTCATATATATAATCTATATTTTCGTTTCTTACGTTAGTGATCACGGACTCCATGAGTTTTTTTACTATGGGTGCTAAAAAAAAAATTGACTGAATATCATGGCAAATATTAGTTTCGCATTCCTTGTATTATGAAGCATGTGGCAAATTTAATCTAATTAAATATAAACTTTTATTAATAATACTTTATGCATAATATCCCTTTAATTTTAAATAATTTTCTACCTTTAATTTTGAAACTAAATAAAAAAACTTGTAATTATAAAAAATAAAACATGGCATTTTGCTATATTTTCGTTCGTTTCATATTTTCTCAATTAGGGGGACTTTTGATGGGCAAATTTAGTCTAATTAAATATAAGCCCCTTAATAATGCTTTAAGAACAAAAAAAACTTAATTTTAAAGAGTTTTCTAACTTTTCCTGATGCTGTTTCGTTCTTAACGATGAATTGAAAGCATTTGAACTGACGAATAGACAGTTATTAGGCCAATAATATTTTCGAAAGAAAAAAAGGGAGCTAACCAAAGATAGAAAGTATATCAATTAACCTATTATACAGAAATGAAAACGACGGTACGAATGATAAATTGAATAACGTCAGAAAGAAGAGAGATTTTTATGATTTTACGTTCAAAAGCAAAATAGTGCACGCCATTGTAGGTGCACGAGTGTGACAATTTAAAATGGGGCAAAACAGAAGAGGGATAAAGGCAGCCACGCGGGATCACATTCTCCATTGGCACCGTCCATCAAATCGAGGCAACTTGCGAATGGAATTATTGTCAGTGATTCGGATTTGCGACCATGCTGTTTTACGTGAGTTTTTGGTGTGGCTCTCTTGGTTTTTTAGGGATTATTTATCGACGGATTTTTTTTTTAGATAGATCTACACACCGATGACGAAGTGTGCGGCTGGAGCAATGATTGACGGTTGGGGGGGGGGGCTGGCGTTGAACCGTCCACACTGGTCGACGGGGAGATGTGGCCGAGCAGGGCCGCTGCCCATGCTGCCGGCTGTGATGTAGGGATGTGCCGATGTCTGGATGTTTCCGCTATCAATCAGCCTGGTACTTAAGTTGTCTCCAGTTAGCGCGTATTACATAGGGAATTAGTATAAATGGACTAAGTACTTCTAGAAAACAGGGAAATATGTTAAAACACACACACACACACACACACACACACACAAAGTGATGGCAGAAGTAGCTTTAGAGTCTTTAAACTGTCATTCCTAATTTCTGGAGGTGAGGAATGCGAGGCGAATTTGGGGTTCTTCAGAGGAGATGAAATCTGGCATTGAAGGGAATTTTCCATAGCTTTACAGATATGGACTTTGTCAGGCTAGTGTACCCTGGGACGCTGTGAGAAATTGAGCTGCGAGTACAGGGTGAAATCGATATATTCGAGTTTGGAACCCTGTGAGAAATTGATCGACAGTTGCGAGGAAAGAATCGATTATCGATGAGGTTAGGCAGTAGTTGACTAGCACGTATGAAGTGCTCTCGATGTTGGATATTGCCAGATCGTGGGTTACAAAAAATCGAGAAAGTGTTAATACTATAATTGCCCAATTTCGAATCCTGCAGAAAGAAGTTTGAAATGTCTCTGGTGAGGTGGGAACGGAAGTATCCAGAGTAGAAGTAGTTCTATTTTAAACCAACTAAACACTGAACGTAACATCATAAATGCATCTGAGAAGTTTTATCAGAGCACATGCATCTTTTATCAGAGCGAATAAAATCGACGGTATGTTCGTTTTATAAGACAGTGGCGCGTTCGAGATGAATGCTTCTGTTTAGAGCATAATCGAACCATGATACTAGACTTTTGTATTTTAAACATTAATTCAAGCCATTATCATTTCTCTACTAATATATAAAAAAATACTTTGTGTGTGTGCGTGAGTTCGTTACCTATGGACTCTGAAACAGCTGGTCCGATTTTTTTTTTAATTTCATGCAAATGTTCTTGGTGTCTCTGCGCGTGTTCTCACGTAAGGTTTTGTATCGGAGTGTCTCTGATCGTTATTAAAAATCAATAATTCCAAAAATCTGAATAAAGAAGGAAGTCAGATTTTCGACCAAGCAAACACTTATTTACAGCCCAACATAACAAGTGCATTTTAGAAGTTTTATCACGCACAAGCAGAGAGGCCCGGTGAATAAAATCGACAGCGGGTTCTTTGATAAGACAGGTGCGCGTTAGAAATGAAAGTTTCTGTTTAGAGTACAATAGAAACATGATACATGATACTTTAAGTCAAACCATCATATAAAAATAATTTGGAAAAATCAACCGTTGATTCTCTACAGTGCAATGTAGACTACAAAGTATTGTGGACTAAATCACTGCAGGGAGGCGTGTGAAACTTTCTGCTATTACACCGCGGTGGGTTCCTTTACAATCAATGGATTTGATTAAAAAATTGACGATTTTACCGATTTCAATGACAATAAAAGGATGGTAACATGGAAATTAGTTGATTCTCATTCAATCACGGGCAACGTCGGGCTACTCCGTTAGTATACATAAATATGTGTGTGTGTGTGTGTGTGTGTGTGTGTGTGTGTGTGTGTGTGTGTGTGTGTGTGTGTGTATGATTAAACAAGTTCAACTATACGGCATAATCACGTTGACGCACCGGTTCCCGCTGGATCACCGAAGTTAAGCAACGTTGAGCCTGGTCATTACTAAATGGGTGGCCATTTGGGACTTCCAGGTGCTGTATGTGCTCTCCGCTTATCTCAGCATTATTTCCAGTCGTCCTGGTCTTCTCCTTGCCACTGGACCCAAACATTGTCGATTCAGGAGAGGTGTGGTTAGTGATTGCGCGACTCTTGCCTCACAATTACACGCGCAACTGCCCCTAGAGGAGGTATCCTTTGTCTTTCGAGACTGAACGGAGGCATCGAATCGATTGATAAAATGAACTGAAACCAATGTTTTCAGGAATACTCAATACAAATTAGGTTCTTCTAAATGTTTATTTTATATATATATATATATATATATATATATATATATATATATATATATATATATATATATATATAAATAATCGGACCAGAGATGTCTCGTGTTGCAGAGTTCGAATCGTTCGACTGGTGTTAATCGTGACACCCTGCACTGAAGATTCCCGAAAGGATGAAACACTGGTGTCTGTAGGTATATAATTATTATAGTAAAAAATAATTATATATATATGTGTGTGTGTGTGTGTGTGTGGTATATATATATATATATATATATATATATATATATATATATATATATATACCATACATAGTAGTGTTTAAATATATAATTAAGTGTTAGTTTTACTCATTTAGAATTGATTTAAAGCTTCACCGCTTACTCATTTTGCGAACTAGTTTCAGACAATATTTACAGTTCATAGGCCATCTTCTCAGCTATATTTTTTAAATATAAATTTTACATTTTCGTTCATTAAAGCAAAAGTTATAATAAAATTACTGGTGTTCAAAAGTCTTCAGAATAAATAAAGAACTTGAGAGATTGTTTCTTCTGATTGGCTGTTGGTTACCATCGCAACTTTTTCAACATTGACGCTTTAGAGATGATTTCTTCTGATCGGCTGTTGGTTACCAATAGCAATTTTTTCGTTGTCCATACCTTCATAAATCATAGCGGGAATGTCGCTCGCGTGCCATCTTAATTGATTTATATAGAGAGAGTTAATAAAAGTGGTGTTCTTTGCCTTCTATGGCTGATAATCTTTCGCTTACGACGTCGCCCGTTAATTCTGTTTCCCTCTTTCTTTTGTCCTTTCTTTCTGTTTATTTACTTAATTACGTCTTTAATTTGATTTTTTATCTAGTCAATTTAAGAAATTGGTGATAATTTTTTAATGAATTATTGACAATGCACATGATATTGAACACAAAAAAAGAAAATAGTATTTCAAAGCTAAGCCTGGAAAAATCCTGGATTACATAGAAAAGTGCGACTATTAAAAGTAATATGGTTAAGATTAAACTTAGAGAAGCAAAAATGGGTTATTTGTTAAAACTGGAAAAGAAAAAGACAAGATATTCTAGTAAAAAAATATGATAAATTTATAAGTTAAAATATTGCAGCATTAAGATTTTTTTTAATTCAATTTTACTTATATATAAAAGAAGAAGAAGAAGAAGAAGAAGAAGAAGAAGAAGAAGAAGAAGAAGAAGAAGAAGAAGAACGGGGGTTATATAATTGTAGATAGATTGGTAGATTGAGATTGATATGATCCGAATTCGAATAAATATCAATCTGCATATAAACTTCATTACGTAAAGATACAATGTGGAGAAGGTAGGTACATACGTGGGAGGTTAGGTATGCACGTAGGGAGTGTCAATGATATTAATAGACAGATAGCTTGTGTGGGAAAGAAGGAAATTGTCATTTTAAAATGATGAGAAATCGATTTTAAAAATATCAAAACCAAATTGACTGCTACGTAATGATAAGAAGGAAACTGTAAATATTTGGGAAGCTCGTTTTTCTTTGTTTGTGCGAATCATGTGATTAAAAGGGGAACATGTGAAGCATGTATGGTCCTCCATGAGTGCACAGTGAACGAGGCATAAAAAAATGACTAAGTTCAGCATTTGCCCCCCCCCATTTAGCCCCAAAAGCTCTCAGGGGACGTCAAATTCTGGTGAAAATGAACAAACGGTGCAGTTTTAGGCCTTAACATATGTAAATTTGAGTTCTGCACCATGCAAAAAAAGAAATGACTAAGTCCATCATTTGCCCCCCCCCATTTAGTCCCAAAAGTCCCCAAGGCCTTAACATATTTAAATTGAGTTCAGCACGATGCAAAACTGCTAAATAGACATAGACAGATGGGGGGGGGAACAAATATGGTAAAATAGTCCCAAAAATGGAGTGTTTTTATTAGCCCTAAAAGAGCCCCTGGGGTACAGTCAAGAGATATCGCGAAGTATAGATAAACAAAATTATACAGAAATCAGTTATTTACAACTTTTCAGAAAGTTTTATAAAAATCCAAAGCATCAATTTTTTTTAATAAGCACGAAAGTGTCAATTTTAGTCATTGTAACCCGAAAGGCACCCCTAGGGAGGGGGATGCAACCGGAGTTTTCCTGGAAAATCCGTTCTGTTACTTTTTTACTCATATCATGCTTAATGTTCGTGCAACATTTCAAAAAATTCCAAGGCGTAGTTATTGAGAAAAGTGCGGAGAGACGAAGGGACGAACGGATAAGGGTGAATTTACGAGTCCACCCTTATTTTGTCGGGGGACCAAAAATCGGTTAAATCTAAAGATTTATTTTCTTATAATATAGAAAAAACTTTTGTTGGGTACATTTATCGAAAACATTCTGAAATGCAATTTCAAATTCTTTTAATCTATTTGCTTACTAATTCATCGACGATAATTTGCATACAATTGCAATTCATCTACAACATTTTTCTCTATCAATTAGAATTCCTTAACAACTGTTCGTTTTTATAATAATCCCTTATAACAGCCGCACAAGATAACACTATTAGAACTAAGTATATTAAAGCAAAGATCGACAAAATATAAGAAAACGACAAATGCAGACTCTGAGGACAAAGAGACAAAACAATGAATCACATAATAATTGAATATAGCAAAATGGCTTAAAAAGAATACAAGAAAAGACACAGTCTAGTTGGTGAGACATTACAATGGGAATTATGCAGACAACTGCATCTTGAACACCTGGACAAATGATACAAGAACAAACCGGCAGCAGTATTTGAAAATCAAAATCACAAAATCCTATGAGACATGGACGTACAAACAGATAAACGCATCCAAGCAAGAAGATTGGATGTCATAATAGTTGACAAGAGGAAAAGTCCTGACAGATTGAAGGTTTCGCCGTTACAGCAAACCACAGAGTGAATATCAAGGAGAAGCGAAGCAAATACACGGAAGTGGCCAGGGAGCCGTAAGGGATATTGAAGATGAAGAAAGTCATAATAATACTAGAAACAACTCCCCCCCCCAAAAAAAAAAAAATTGTAAAAAGAATGGGATAGGTGTTTGTCTGTTTGTTTGCTTGTTTGTTTGTTTTACGGCATATCAACCCTTTTCAGGTTATTTAATGCCGAATCCAGTGGTTTTGAAGAACAATTTTTTTAATAGAGTATATATTTTTTAAGTCGGTTTCTATTTAACCCATAGGTGGGACCCTAACAGGTACTACCAGTCCGGGTCAGAGTGAACCTGGGAGCAATGACAAATAAAGGGTAGCTCCAACACTCCCCAAAGCCAGCAAGCTGGGGACTCACCATCGGATATAGTTTAAGGTCATATCTAGGACCGGGATAGGTGTGAATCAGATGAATGGCTGAGAATATACAACGGATAATAATAACGAAAACGGATGAAATATTAAGAAAAGCAAACACATAGAAATTGCGATAGAAGTAAAACAAAACAAAAAACATACACGAACACCAAATGGAACCAAGAAAACTGAAACTGTATAATTGCAAGTTTGTCATCCTCTAAAAGAAAGTGGCGGAATCAACTGGCACCACATCAAATAGTCGATGAGGGTCAAGAAGTTTTAAAAGACCGAGCAGGGAAAGCACGAAGCAGACTTCCACTGGATAAATACGAACAGGATTGAGACCTTGGAGAGGCTTATTGCCATTCAAATTCCAATGAAATCAAATGGTTTTTACGAGCGAGAAATCCATGGTAAATGGCTGTTGCAATACCGCAAATTTATTTCCAACGATTATCGAAAGAGGTAGAGAATATTGGAAATCTGGGGAGACTCTAGAGAACAACACCGGTTGTTCTCAAAAATAAATCTTTGATGAAGAAAGACCAGATTTAGCCTTGTTGGAAAAAAGGAACGCAAGGCAATAATTATTGATATAGCAATGCCGGCTGATGTGAATGTGGAGAAAAAAGGAAAAGGAGAAGGTCGAAAAGGACCAAGACTTGAAAAGGGAGATAAAAAAGATTGTGAACGTTGAAGAAGGTGGAATTTATACCTATTGTGATGGGAGCCCTGGGGAGTATAACAAATGGATTTGACAAGTGGATTGAGAAAATTGGGATCTATTGCAAATTTGGAGTACTTCAAAAGATTGCCTTATTGGAAACCGCCAGAATAGCTTGTGTTCATTTGGTATGGTTTGCCATTGAGTATAAAATCAGCAATACCAACAGCCAGACACAAAATAATAATAATAATAATAATAATAATAATAATAATAATAATAATAATAATAATAATAATAATAATTATATATATATATACTACCCTGGATACTCGCCGTTTCCCGGGTGTTTGTAGATGTGTGTTGAGCATATATATATATATATATATATATATATATATATATATATATATATATATATACTAACCTGGATACTCGCCGTTTCTCGGGTGTTTGTAGATGTGTGTTGAGCAAAAAAAAAAATTTATTATTCAGGCAAGCTCAAACCCGTGACGCGAAGGCATAAAAGAAAGTAGAGGTGTGTGTAAGGATGTTGGTTGAGCCAAAAAAAAAAAAAAAAAAGGAAAATTGCGAGCGCAATAAAAAAAAATAAATAAAATAATAATAATAATAATAATAATAATAATAATAATAATAATAATAATAATAATAATAATAATAATAATTAGTGGGACCTGTGGAAATTCCACAGGGGACTCATTCATATGTAATATATTGATGTTGGCATTCTGTAAGTGTTCAGTGTAAATGGAGACGCTTTGATATTATTGTAGCTTTTTTGTTAAAACTGCAAAATTATTTATACTAGCTAGCACGAACGCCCAGCAAAGCCCGGTTATAAAGTATCGTTAATTATGATATTTTAATTTTTGCAGATTTCGTATGTATTATTATGGAGTTAATGTTCTGTCGATTTTTATATATTATAAAGTTGCTATTTATATATATATATATATATATATATATATATATCCATATGACTTGGGAGTATTAGCTTAAATCAAAATCAAAATAAAAACTTATATATATATATATATATATATATATATATATATATATATATATATATATATATATAAACTTGAGTTCCTTCAGCCATAATCGAAACCGAAAACAAAACGTATAAAGAATTCTTGATAAAATTATCTATAAAAAGAAAGAGATGCTTTAAGTACCGTCGGCTATAATCGAAACCAAAACCTAAACTTATGAAGAATTCTTGGTAAAATTATTTATGACAAGAAATGGAAGTACATAAGTAAACGACCCGGATGTAAGTGTGACACACAAAAGAACACACACGCTATCGTATTAATATATAGATAAGAAGAAGAAGAAGAAGAAGAAGAAGAAGAAGAAGAAGAAAAAAGAAGAAGACGATTAGGAGAAAGAAGAAGAACAAGAACAACAACGAGAAAAGAATGAGAAGAGTAATGAAACTCTTAGAAACAAAACTATACAATAGAAACTTAATTAAATACTCCCGCTTGAGTTGTAATCATAATAAGGTATTCTGGACCATTCATAGACTGAACTAAAGAGGAATTTGGATATCTTAATCAGAAGACGAGGAAATTAATAATAATGCACGATGCATCACACCCGAAAGATGATACTGATCGACTCTACATGAAAAGAAACGAAAGGGCAAAAGGACTGATAATTGTGTAGAAGGCACAAAAAGACTGGGGAAAGTACATAACTAGGAACACAGAAATAATGATCATCATAGCGAGAGATGTCGTTATAAATAATAATACAGGAAGCGATAAAACAAGAAACAAAAAAGTAAACAAGAAAAGTTGGAAGAGGAAAAGTTACAAGAGTTGGAAGAGTTACAAGAGTTGGAAGAGTTATGAAACATCTGTTTCATAAAAATTACAAGAGAAGAAAATCATGAAAACATCTGGGCAATTCTAAGCAAAGGACACATGAACAGAGAAACAGAATCACTACTGACAGCTGTACAGAACAATACGATTAGAACGAACCAAATTAATGATGAAATAGTTTTTTAAAAAAACAGAAGAATAGAAAATGTAGTTTAAGTGGACGAAGAGACGAAACAATAAACCAGATAATAAACGAATGTAACAAACTAGCCCAAAAAGAATACAGGGGCATACATGACCGCGTGCGAAAGGCAGTGCACTGGGAACCTGCAAACGACTGCACTTCAAACATGCGAACTACAATTGCAACATGAGCTACAATCGCGAACTAAGCATACGAAAACTACAGTAGAAGTAAAACAAAATGATAGTGGAAGCCCACATGGAACCAAGAAATCTGAAACTGAAAAATTAAGAGTTAACTATGCTCCCGCACTAAAAAGAATGAAGTATCGGCATCGATTGGCGCCACACTAAATAGTCGTGAAGAGTCAAGGAGAATGGAAAGATCGAAGAGAGAAAGCACTTCCAGACCTCTGCTGGATGAATGCGAAGATGAATGGGAGATTGGGAAAGGTTGTCGCCACTTAAATTCCAAGGAAAGCCCGTGGTTGTTGCCAGAGAGCAGTTAATGATGAGCGGCTGTTGCGATAACACAAATTTAGCTGCAAAGATTATCTAAAGATATAGAGAGTTTTTGAAAATCTGTTTTGAAATCTGGGGAGATTTGTTCTCGCCCAGACTCCAGGGAACACTACCAGTTAACAATGAGAAATCTCCGATGATGGTCTATGTGAGAATTCTAAGTGATTACTAATACTACTACTACTACTAATAATAATAATAATAATAATAATAATAATAATAATGATAATAATAATGATAATAATGATAATAATAATAATTATAATAATAATAATAATAATGATAATAATGATAATAATGATGATAATAATAATGATAATGATAATAATAATAATAATGATGATAATAATGATAAAAATGATAATAATAATAGCAATAATAATAATAATAGCAATAATAATAATAATAATGATAATAATGATAATAATAATAATGATAATGATAATAATAATAATAATGATAATAATAATGATGATAATAATGATAATAATAATAGCAATAATAATAATAATAGTAATAATAATAGCAATAATAATAATAATAATAATAATAATAATGTTAATAATAATAATGATAATAATGATAATAATAATAATACTGATAATAATATAAATAATAATAATAATAATAATAATAATAATAATAATAATAATAATAATAGCAATAATAATAATAATAATAATAATAATAATAATAATAATAATAATAATAATAATAATAATAAAGCTATGGAAAATGGATGTTTTAATGGTTATGCCATAGTTTTTGAATTTTCGATTATAATCAAAGTACAATAAATAGTGTTAGTCTTTGTAACCCAGCAAATCACTGATACGCCTAGTATACACACATACACACACAAACACACATATATATATATATATACATATATATATATATGTATATATATATATATATATATATATATATATATATATATATATATATATATATATTGATAAAATGAAACTTTCGACATAAAGGATAATAAGTAAAGACTTCCTATGCACAACTTTCAGTTACTAGTGGAGCGTGTTCCTATCTCATAAGCAAAGATTATCTAAAGATATATATATATATATATATAATGCTTCTAAAGTCGTCCAAATCTTCTCAGTATATCGTTTTAATCGCTGTCCATTTATTCCCGTAGCAAACTGGTTTGACCAGTTTGTGGAATCACACGTAAGTCACTTTTCGCCAATAAGACACAAATAGTAAAACATAAAGCACTTGAAGGAGAGAGAAAAGGGGGTAGAGAGAGGGGGAGGAGAGATTCATTTATTCCGTAAACATTTGTCCGTCTGTTTGGAAAAAAAAAGTCAGAATCATTCCAAGCACTGACCAAGAAGGGAGTGATAAATAAGTACTGCCTGTTTTGGGGTTTTTTTTTTTTTTTTTGGTTTTTTTTTTTTAGACCGAAATGACGGGTCGAAAAAGTCTGGCCGTTGAGAAACAGGTGATTTTCATCGGGACATGGAAATCTGTGAAACTAACCGAGTTTTGCCTGAAGGAGATTCAAATGCAAGAAGGGCGAAACGAAGGGGGTGTATGCCTGCTACAGTTATCGGCGTCCGGCCTTTTTGCCTTTTCAAAAGACGGATCCTTCAAGACGGGTTTAGAAAAGGGAATCCCTTTAAACAAGATCTACACGATTGCCTCGAAGCGTAAAAAACCGCGGAATCTGATGTGCATGATTGAGGAGAGTAATAACAAATTCACCGTACTTGTGTTTCGTTGTATCACCTCCGACGACAGCATCATAATCCAGAATACGCTGAGACAGCTTTGGGAGGTGGAGTACTGTCCCGTGGTGATGCTGAGCAAACGAGGACGCACCACAACCCGAAGATCTCGTCCCAGGACATCCATAAGGCATGTTAACGGCAGTCGTAACGAAAACACTTATGGCGACTCGGAAAAGGTCGACCTTAAAAATAGTGGACACCTATTCGTGCAAAACGAACGCCAGAGACGCGCCTCTCGCTATGGCTCCCCACCAAAGAGTAGCTTATCGCGGCGTTCGAAAAGTCATGACGGGTCGCAGCATCGAGTACACTGGCAACCCGTAGCCCTCAGCTCCATCGGGGTCCAATCGGAACCATTAGACATCGAGAAATACGAGGAGAACCAAGCGAATGTATCAATTGAGATCCTTAAAAAGGAATTAAAATCGATCTTTACGGAGATACAAGACATTCGGCGATATTTGGAGAAATCCGCCAGTGTTTCTTCTTTAAACCAAGGAGATGACGAGGAGAACCACTACGGGGATGTCAGCAATTTGCCCTTATTGGGGAGCGATGGTAATGAAAAAGAGTCACATGGAGACCATCTTGCTGGATACGCGACCTCCGAGGACGGATCGAGCTTGGAACTTGTTGTGGCCGGTGAGATCTCGGACACAGACGACGAATACATCATGGCCAGGCGAAGTCTCATCAGCAAACCGCACAGTGGTTACTTCCTGGAAAGATCGATGCGTTACGAACCCGATTATTTAAAAAGCGACCCACTCTACGGGAAACTGCGGAAGAACCGTAATAACGAGGACAAAGACGCCGGTAATTCGGCCGTTCTAGAGGAACTGTCTTCTTCGAGACGACATACGATGAGCCTAAACAACACACAGAGACGTCTTCAGGAAAGCGTCGACGAGAGTACAGAGAGTTCTTGCTCGGAAAGTTTGAATCCAGCCATAGCAACGCTGAAACGCTCGCGGAAAGACGAATACTTTTACATTCCTTATCGAACGAAACCGATTGGCATGGATTACTACACGGGCGTCCGGGCAGGCGTTCGGAAACCCAACGACAAGAAAGATAAATTCGCGTACAGGGTCAGGAGTTTTTCGTCCTCAGACCCGCGCAGAAAATCAACCAATAAATAGAACCGGTGAAATTCAAACTCGAGATAACTCATTCAAAAACGGATTTTATTTGAAAAACTAAAACAAAACAAAAAAAATGTAAATGTTGGCGGATATTCTTAAGGTACGTCCATTTAACCTATGCGTTTAATGCTGATAACGCTATCTAAAACTTAAACGTGACGGACCATCAGACTGACAGAGCTTCTTAAAAGGCGTATAAAGGAAGTGTGACGGACTGAGAGAGACACTATTTCAAAATGCGATAAAAATCGTCAAAAATACTTTTTCAGACTTAAGCGTGACAGACTGATGAAATATTACTATTTAAAGCTGACTGTCGGACAGAGCTTTTTATAGAGATGTTTGGATATATCTTTAACTTTCACGGATATTGAAGAAAAAAATCAAAAAAAAAAGCGCAACCGGCTGAATACGCTTTTTTATTTTTATTTTATTTTATTTTATTTTATTTTTTTTTTTACTTTCAACATTTAATGGAAATCATAACTAGGAAAAAAATGAATGAAAACTCATCAGAAAAAAATACCAAGCACGTTACCTTTCGTTTTTATTTACGTTTCTTCGGACACACACACACACACACACACACACACACATACATACATATATATATATATATATATATATATATATATATATATATATATATATATATATATATATATATATATTCAAGCACGTCTGATTGATTATAACAGAGTTATTCTTTTTTCCGATTTTTTTTTTTTTTTGAGGGGGTATCTTTTCAGTTCGCCGAGCGGTCTTTTTTTTATTTCAGCTGGCATGTTGTGTATTATGGCGCCCAAAATTTAGCCATATTCTTCTCAAGCGCTTTCTATCGGTGCATCCGATCGTCGTCAGGAACGATTGTTGTTGTTGTCGTTTTCTTTTTCTTTTTTTTTTTTTTTGAAGCTTGATGTATTTATCGTTTTCTTTTTTGTTTTATTTTTGTTTTTTTTTATTATTGGTTATAAAGGTGTGGGCAGGATAATACACAACATGCAAGCTGAAATAAAAAAAAAAAAAAAAAAAGACCGCTTGGCGAATTGAAAAGATATCCAAAAGAATCGGAAAAGGAATAACTTTGTCGTGTTCAATCAGATGTGCTTGAATAATGACTTGCTGCCAAAATATACAACCATATATATATATATATATATATATATATATATATATATATATATATATATATATATGGCGAGTAACATTATACATTACTTAGATCATCTATCGATAAATGTTTCCCGTAATCACTGGAAAACCAGTCCGTGAATTACAGAATACCAAATCGGCTAAAAATCTTTAACCATAACAGGCTGGATTTCTCGTGTTTCAGATAAATTACAAGTATAGACACACGACCAAACTGATGCCGTGTTATTTGATATAAAACTGTTGTGCTCTAAGGTCTTACACACCTTATTAAACACGCAGATTCTTACTTCTATACACAAATATATTCTACTACGTATATACGTATGTATGTATGTATATATATATATATATATATATATATATATATATATATATATATATATATATACTTATTAGACATTAAAAGGAGATTATATATAGATATATAAATACCCGTTCGTATAAACCTTTCACGATAAAGCTAGAACCCAGAATTAGATAGAATCGAGCAATTACATCGACAACGGACAACGCCAGACCCAAAGTGGGTTTCAATGTACTGCATCTCATCAGTGACGTGCTCCAACATAGGCGCGAACTCAGGTCGTCGCACTGATGAAGCGACGACCTGGTTCGCGCCTATGTTGGAGCACGTCACTGATGAGATGCAGTACATTGAAACCCACTTTGGGTCTGGCGTTGTTCGTTGTCGATGTAATTGCTCGATTCTATCTAATTCTGGGTTCTAGCTTTATCGTGAAAGGTGTATACGAACGGGTATTTATATATATATATATATATATATATATATATATATATATATATATATATATATATATATATATATATATATATATATATATATATATATATTAGTGATGGGGCGATTTTAATATTTTTCCCGATTCCGATACAATGGCCGATTCTGCACAAAATTCTCGATTCAATTGCAGATACCGATTCGTTCGGATTCGTCATAGATCCCTAAATATTTATACTATAAAGTGTCTATTTTCTCTGATTACAGTTAATGAAAAAAATTTAAAAAAAAAAAAACGTTTTTAATGTGGATATATTTTCTCAACCGTGAAAACACACTTGTGGGGGTGAGGTATTGATTTTATCGTTGCTGGTAGTTTACAATCAATAAATATTTATTATTTTATCATTACTATCCAAAGAGGAAGGTTTTGTTTTAAACAGAATCAAATAAAAATGATAATTAAAAGAATCGTTTTGGCATCGGAAAAAATATGCACAAATTTTTCCGATTCCCATAACCCAAAAAGTTCCGATTTTTCCAATTCCCGATTCCGATCCTGCACAATCGTCCCAACACTAATATATATATATATATATATATATATATATATATATATATATATATATATATATATATATATATATATATATATGGTAGAGCCCCGGGATACGGTAGTCCTAGATACGTTTTTTTTTTTTTTTGGTAACGATGTGGATTACGATGTTTTTCCGGTGTGTGGTAACGGTATTTGTCCCGTCTTACGGTGTTATTTATAATGTTATTTGATTATATACATGTGTATTATATACTGTACTGTATTTTGTTACTAATTTTTAATGGTGTATCCTGGGGTTCTACTGTATATACATGATATATGTATGCATGTATATATACATATAAAATAAATATAAATATTTTTCATGCTTATCAATGACGTGACTATACATTAATTTGTAAATTCGTTATGTTCCTGCTTAATTATGGCGCCCACATTTAATTGAATAAAAGATATAAATTTATTTCGGCCTTCAAATTGTGCAGTTCTTCCCTCGAGAAATGTTTTATTGCCTGATGATGGCTTGTGTAAGTCGTAACATAAGATGAATTTTTTATATTTCTTTTTTTTATTATTATTATTTAAAGGACTACAATTATGTGTCGAACGGAGGAGTCTGGCATATATAAAATATAAAATTGTTTTTAACGTCAATATGTAATTAAACTAAATAAAAATTGTTTCAGATAATTAAAAGACTTTCCAATGCTATTCGCAATATGTTTCTGAGTTTTTTAGATGAGGATTGATAATTTTTATTAATTGGTTTGTTCTGGCTACTATGCTCATCTTGAGTGTTATTCACACAATGTTTCGACCGATGTAATCTCTGTGCTTCTTCAGATTCCCGAGTGTGATAAAAAAGATTCCCGGGTTCAAAAAGATACACCTGAAGAAGGTCGATGTTTACATCGGCCAAAACGTTGTGTGAATAACATTTAAGATTAGAACAGTAGTCCGAACAGTCCAAATCATTAAAATGCTACTGGTAATGTTTACTCAACCATTCATTTATGTTATACTAGCTGGATGCCCGGCGTTGCCCGGTCGTACAATACGCTTAAACATGATATTTTAAGTCATCCAGATCGCGTATTTGTTATTATAGAATGAATCTTCTATTGAATATTACATAGTACGAGGAGGAATTTGTCCGGTGGACTAATTCGCAAAAAAAAATGTTTTTAAATAAAAAAAATAATTATAATGTCGTTCATCAAATTCCGTCTGGGTTTGTTCAAAATATCACGTCAGCTGATATTTGGGCTTGACGATGAATGCCCCGGAAAAGTCACTTCCGAATAATATTTAGTTTTAAAACATGCAAACGAAGAAATGATTTGCGGCGATTTTAAATGGTCCCCTTCTTTTATCGTAAATTGAACTCATTAATAAGAACAAAAATAAAATAAAAAATATGGTAAGGTACACTCGCACATAAACAGGGGATCATTCGAGCTGTAATCGAATGCTCTACCACTGAGCAATATCTCCAGATGGTAACAAATCTGTTTTTTAAAAGATTTTTAGAAAAAGTGATTTGCTGATATTTTAGTATATGACCTGGCCGGTGTCACATGAAATATTCCCCTGTAAAAATTCTTCTTTTTTATCTATAAGAAAGAAAAACTATGTTTTTTCGATTTTTGATACCTAATACCAAACACATTACCTTACGCTTTTATTTACGCTTTTTCAGACGGTGTATTCACACACACACACACACACACACACACACACACACACACACACACACACACACGCGCACACACACACACACACGCACACACACACACACGCACACACACACACACACGTCGATGTTTACATCGGCCAAAACGCTGTGTGAATAACACTTAAGATGAGAACAGTTGTCCGAACAGTCCAAATCATTAAAATGGTACTGGTAATGTTTACTCAGCCATTTATTTATGTTATACTAGCTGGACGCCCGGCGTTGCCCGGTCGTACAATACATGATATTTTAAGTTATCCAGATCGCGTATGTGTTATTATAGAATGAATCTTCTATTGAATATTACATATTACGAGGAGGAATTTGTCCGGTGGACTAATTCGCAAAGGATGGAATACTGCTGCCATATCTGGGCAGGAGCTGCTAAAAACAGCCTATCCTGCCTTGACAGAGTACAAAATAGACTTCGTGGCTTAGTGAGGGATGCCCTTTTCTCTACCCTGCAACCTCTCTCCCACAGAAGAGACGTTGCGAGCCTATCCTTGTTTTATCGTTATTTCCATGGCAGGTGCTCGTCTGAACTCCAATCTCTGGTCACCCCTCGCCAATCTTTCACGAAAAACACCCGTCTAGCTGAATCCACTGTGAAAAATTTCCCCCACTCTATATCTGTGCCTAAATCAAAACGTGGATTCCATGAACAAAGCTTCTTTCTTACAACTGCACGCCTGTGGAACTCTGTTCCGTCTGCCTGCTTCCCACCATACTATAACTTGGATGTCTTCAAGTCCAATGTTAACAAATTCCTAATGAACCGCCCTTTTAAGTAAACACTTCATCAAATCTCCACATTAATGTAATGTACTTGCAATAACCCTTATCCCTGAGTGGCTTCCGGGCCTTGATAAGTGGTGATCACTGTGTAAACACACACACACACACACACACACACACACACACACATATATATATATATATATATATATATATATATATATATATATATATATATATATGGCAAATAACATTATACATTACTTAGATCATCTGTCGATAACTGTTTCACGGAAACACTGGAAAAACAGTCCGTGAATTACAGAATACCAAATCGGATGAATTTCTGTACAACACATCTAAGAACACTGCCAGGCATATAAATTAACTTTGTGTGAAATATGCAGAAGATAGATTCAGCCGTTTCGGAACCTATAAGGAAGGAACTAACACACACAAAGTGACTTTTATATAATAGTAGAGAGTGTTGTTTATGTTTGAATTCATGTCTTGAAACATGGCGTAAATAATAAATTTATGACGTCACGTAAAAACTATAATTGTTTTGTTAAGGTAATGTTTTAAGTTCTATTCATGAGAAAATCTGAATAGCTCAGTTGGTAGAACTTTTGAAAAATTCATAGTTTCCGTTTCGATTTTCGGTCATGGTATTCGCTTTATCTATTGAGAATTTATTATTAATGCAATACTAGCAGGGACGCCCGGCGCAGTCCGGTCGTAAAATACGTTTAAATATGATATTATAATTTGTACATATTTTGTATACATTATTATAGAGTCAATTTTCTACCGATGTTTATATATTATAAAGTTGTTATCTGAAAAATAAAAATATATATCCATATTACTTGGGTGCGTGAGCTTGAATAGAAATTGAAACAAAGACTTATGAAAATAATATATATATATATATATATATATATATATATATATATATATATATATATATATTGGTTGAGAGATTCCAACGAGAGAAAAATGTATATTTAAATAAGAAAGGTCACCAACAATTCCTATGTATTTTTTAACATTATTGTATTATTCCGTGTTTCGATTTTTCATTTATAAAGGTATCATATTTAGATCATTGTAATAATGTTTTTAAATCATTGAAATAGTTTTTTACGCGTTTCCGACGTTCTGTGTAGCGTCCTCTTCAGAAATTATTCAAAGTGTAAAATAATTAAAATATATTTAAAGTGTGTTCAGCAATTCTAAATGTCTGTAAATAATTCTAAGGGTAGGAGTGGAAAACACCCGTGAAGACATTTAGAATTATTTACAGACATTTCCACCGCTCGGGAAACATGTAACCAAAATGTTCTGCGAAAATGCTTTTATACATTCTGAACACATTTTAAATATTTTTTAAATATTTTACACTTTGAATAATTTCTGAAGAGGACGCTACACAGAACGTCTGAAACGCGTAAAAAACTATTTCAATGATTTCAAAACATTATTACAATGATCTGTTTGAATAAAAAATCAAAACACGGAATAATAAAATAATGTTAAAAAATACATAGCAATTGTTGGTGACCTTTCTTATTTAAATATATATATATATATATATATATATATATATATATATATATATGTAAGTATGTATATATGTATATATGTGCATATATATGTATATATATATGTGTATACACACACATACACAAACACACACACACACACACACACACATATATATATGTATTCTTCAGAATAAAATTATCTAACAATCAGCTAAATCTGTGATTATAAGTTTTACAAACTATTATTGGCAGTAATATTCTATAAGTACTATCCCACTTAAATAAGAATTGCTCGATATACAAGATAGAGCAAATAAATCATATTTTAGTCATTCAATAAATTCATTAGAACATTTCAAATGTATTCTTTGTCTTACATAAAATAATAAAAATCTTTTGATATGAAATGTAAATATTTTACGTCATAAATTTTGTAATTTATTGAATGACTAAAATCTGATATATATATATATATATATATATATATATATATATATATATATCTACATACATACATATATATATATATATATATATATATATATAATTTAAGTTCTTTCAGGTATAACCGATACCAAAACTTATGAATACTACTTTGTAAAAATAATTATTTACAAAAATAGATAACTTGAGTGCCATTAAGTATAATCGAAACCGAAACCAAAACATAAAAAGAATTCTTGGTAAAATTATTTATTACAAGAAATCGAAGGTCTTAATTAAACGACAGTCACTCGGAAGAAAAAAGATGTAAGCGTGACACACAAAATAACACACACGCTATCGTATTAATGTATAGATTTTTATATTGCCCAAAATAGTTACCATCTTTGATAATACTTTGAAGTGAGACAAATACCGCAATGTATCCAAATATTTTTTAAAATGGCGATTTACTAGCGAACATAATCTCTAATTATTTACAATTAGGTAAAAGTTTATTAAAAACGCAAACGTTGTCAGTTGTTTGTTTCTTTCGGCAGCATTTGTTTGAATGTATAGATGTTGTTAACTACTGAAAGATGAGCTTATAAAGATTATTAAATTCATGACGCGGAATTTTATTTCTCAATTCCTGGATATATTAATCATTATTTTAATTATTATTTTTTTATTCCTTTTTTAAATGTCTCTTTTAATGCTTATTTTCCCTGTTTTATTTCTTATTTTTCGTTTGTTTTGTCCTTTTTTTTTTTTTTTTTTCTTATACAATACTTCTCTATTTGGTGACAGTATTAACATATTTTTGTCATTATATTGACATGCTTTATACATAACTGTCATAATCGCGTTGACACAGTTTCTCGTCAGATCACCGAAGTTAAGCAACGTTGAGCTTGGCTAGTACCAGATGGGTGACCATTTAGGAATTCTAGGCGCTGTATGTGCTTTCCGCTTATCGCGGCATTGTTTCCAGTCGTCCTGAACCTCAACTTGCCACTGGTATTTAACAATGTCGACTCAGGATATGTGTGGTTGGATATTTCGCAATTCTTGCTGCAAAAATTACACGCGCAGGCACCCTTACAGTGGGTATCCATAGTCTGTCAAGACTGAGGGAAGCCTTTTTTTTTTTTTCATATGAAGACTTAGTAGCATAGGAATTTTGTTAGCTCCTCTTAATATGTCATGTAAAGTAAAGGAAGAAAGACGATAAAAAAAACATTGAAAACAGCGGTTCTCGCCGGATCACTGAAGTTAAGCAACGTTGAGTCTGGCCAGTACAAGATGGGTGACCATTTGGGAAGGCTAGGCGCTGTATGTGCCGCGCCGAGTTGTAGAAATTTCCAGGTTGGTATCTGGGGACGCGTTAATTCACTTGAAGAGATGCACTCCAAGTTTTCATTAAACCCTGCATCTAGGAGAAGGAAACTCTGGTGTAAAAACCTCTGGTCTACTATATACTCTGTCCTGTGGTAGTCATCTGCACCGACAAAGGTGAGCCGTAATACCAAAAAGAGTGGTTGGTTCTACACAAAGCCATCACCATTATAAACAAATCATTTGTGTGGATTTCCGAGCAACTTAGTTGTTGTGGCAGAAGCTCATACGTCGAAATCGACAGAAGAGTTCATTATACACATACACACACACACACACACACACACACACACACACATATATATATATATATATATATATATATATATATATATATATATATATATATATATGTATATATATAAATAGACAATGATTATTCTTTATATCTACAAACACTTGTGTTTCATGCTTACGAAATTGTCAGTGTAAAAGTGACAATTCCTGCCGGTAGTGAGATTCGAACCTAGCCACAACACCACCTTTTGCCCCATTTGCTAAGCAAATTTGGCAACCAAACAATTGCTAGTGGAATAAACGGAATAAAGAAGCATTAAACACCAAATATTGACAATTTTTTATACCTGCAATGTTTCATGCTTATGCAATCATCAGTGTAGGAAGTGATAAATAAAAAACAATAAAACATTTTCTTTATTTAATTGTTATTTATTTTTAGCAGCAAATGTGTCAAATTATTTTGGCGCACCAGAATGCAAATCTTGTTGAACATTACGAAGCTTTCATTTTTGATGATTTTTTTTTTTTTGCTTTGTTTTGTTTTGTTTTTGTTTCGTTTTCTCTTGTTTCTCGTGTTCGTATTTTTGATCATGTATTACGTCTAGGTTTTATTTTCATGATGCTAACATTACCGAGCGTAATAGTGAAAACATCCTAAAAAGGTTTTAATACTGATAATAATATTATATTAATATTTCAAACAATCACACTGTCCCAGCAATAGGTGTGCCAGAAACTTTGTGAAAAATATTGAATAATTCGACCCCCTGTCTTTCCAAGCTTATAACTACTCGAAAAATGTAATTCAACCCCCTAATTCTTTTTTCAATTAAAGGAGCAAGGACCAGGATTTCATTTAAAAAAAAAAAAAAAAAAAAAAAAACGTGATTTAAAAAAAAAAAGGTTTTAAACTTCGGACTTTACAGGTAAATTTCTAAAAAAACACTAGTTTTGTTTGTTTTAAATTTGAATATATTATTTATTGATCTTTTATTTTCAATTTGTGATATATAAAACTTTGGTGAGTAAATTAATTATTTACTTTTTAGTAGACATTTCAAAATGGGGGAGCGTGACTTAAAGAAAAAGTTTGTCTAAAATATTATATTCGGTTTATTGGAAAGAGCATAAAATTTCACATTGACCCTGAAAATATCGTAAAAATAGAATCAATAATAAATTTTTTTATAGATTTTTAAAGTTTAAAAATTGAAAAATACTTAACTCCTAAAATTCAATTAATTTCATTACTGTTTTTTTTTAAATAAAAAAAATAATATTTATATTACTATTACTTTTTATACAATTTTAATAGTTTATTTTGGAAGTATAATCCATAAAGAAAATAACCAACCTACTTTTAAAAGAGAAATTACCAGTTTTTTATATTTTATTCGCAGTTTCGTGTTAGAGGTGTCAAAAATTCCTACAAAAATTCTGATACACCTATCCCAGCAAAAACTATCACTGAATATAAAAAAAAAGAAAAGAAAGGATAACCTATGCATACGCCTATCATGTTTGGCAAGGTTCGGCATCATGGTCGATTGCTGTTAAATATATATGGGAAAAGTATTCTGATTGATTAGTTAAATGTGAACGAATTTAAGGTTGAATAATCAGTTGAGATCTGGATTTTCAAGGTTAACAACTTGAAGAAAGCCAGAGGAATAGTTGGCAAAGAAATGCAAAAATGCACCATGCAAAGAAATACAAAAATGCACCATGCAAAGAAATGCAAAGAAATGCAAGAAATGCAAAGAAATGCAAAGAAATGCCAGAAATACAAAGAAATGCAAGAAATGCAAGAAATGCAAAGAAATGCAAAGAAATGCCAGAAATACAAAGAAATGCAAGAAATGCCACGAAATGAAAGAAATACAAAGAAATACAAAGAAATGCAAAGAAATGCAAGAAATGCCACGAAATGAAATAAATACAAAGAAATGCAAATAAATGCAAGAAATGCCACGAAATGAAAGAAATACAAAGAAATACAAAGAAATGCAAAGAAATGCAAGAAATGCCACGAAATGAAAGAAATACAAAGAAATGCAAAGAAATGCAAAGAAATGCAAAGAAATGCAAGAAATGCCACAAAATGAAAGAAATGCAAAGAAATGCAAGAAATGCAAAGAAATACAAAGAAATGCAAAGAAATGCAAAGAAATACAAAGAAATGCAAAGAAATACAAAGAAATGCAAAGAAATACAAAGAAATGCAAGAAATGCAAAGAAATTCAAAGACATGCAAGAAATGCCACGAAATGAAAGAAATGCAAAGAAATGCAAGAAATGCAAAGAAATGCAAGAAATGCAAGAAATGCAAAGAAACGCACGAAATGCAAAGAAATGCAAAGAAATGCAAGAAATGCAAAGAAATACAAAGAAATGCAAAGAAATGCAATGGAATACAAAGAAATGCAAGAAATGCCACGACATGAAAGAAATGCAAAGAAATGCAAAGAAATGCAAGAAATGCAAGAAATGCAAGAAATGCAAAGAAATACAAAGAACTGCAAGAAATGCAAAGAAATTCAAAGACATGCAAGAAATGCCACGAAATGAAAGAAATGCAAAGAAATGCAAGAAATGCAAAGAAATGCAAGAAACGCAAAGAAATGCAAAGAAATGCAAAGAAACGCACGAAATGCAAAGAAATGCAAAGAAATGCAAGAAATGCAAAGAAATGCAAGAAATGCAAGAAATGCAAAGAAATGCAATGAAATGCAATGAAATACAAAGAAATGCAAGAAATGCCACGAAATGAAAGAAATGCAAAGAAATGCAAGAAATGCAAAGAAATGCAAAGAAATGCAAAGACATGCAAGCAATGCCACGAAATGAAAGAAATGCAAGAAATGTAAAGAAATGCCACGAAATGAAAGAAATGCAAAGAAATGCCACGAAATGACAGAAATGCAAGAAATGCCACGAAATGAAAAATGCAAAGAAATGCAAAGAAATGCAAAGAAATACAAAGAAATGCAAAGAAATACAAAGAAATGCAAGAAATGCCACGAAATGAAAGAAATACAAAGAAATGCAAAGAAATACAAGAAATGTCACGAAATGAAAGAAATGCAAAGAAATGCAAGAAATGCCACGAAATGAAAGAAATGCAAGAAATGCAAAGAAATGCAAGAAATGTAAAGAAATGCAAGAAATGCCACGAAATTAAAGAAATGCAAAGAAATGCAAAGAAATGCAAAGAAATGCAAGAAATGCCACGAAATGAAAGAAATGCAAGAAATGCAAAGAAATGCAAGAAATGCAAAGAAATGCAAGAAAGATAAATAAAGAAACTTTTAGTAAAGGAAAGATTAATACCCAATCTATAAATAAATAGATGAAACAATACGAGGGGCGTACAATAAGTAATGCCCCTGACCCAATTCCCATGGAAGTAGAGCAACGAAACTTGACACAGTTATTAGTCTTTCTCTACATAGGAACCACCCAGAGTTATGCATTTCTCCCATCGTTTGATGCAGCTCTGGAGACCGCTTTTGTAGAACACCCCAGGTTGGTCCTCCAACCATGACGTGACTTCAGAAATCAAGGCTGCATCATCTGGGAAACGCTTTCCTTTCAAAAACAACTTCATGGTTGGGAAGTGGTAAAAGTCAGAGGGTGCAATGTCAGGAGAGTATGGAGGATGGGGGAGGATTTCATAACCACACGCCCATGCTTCTGATCTGGCGACATGCGAGTTGTGGACCGGAGCGTTGTCTTGCAGGAGGAGAGTACCTTTGCTAATCTTTGCCTTCTTTGGAGGTGGTGAGCCCAAGTGCTTCCATTGCATTGACTGGGCTTTGGTCTCTGGATCATAGTGACGGGCCCAAGTTTCATCCTGTGTAATCAGTCTTTTGAAAAACTTTGACTCATCTTCTTGGCACATCTCCAAATTCATCCTCGAGCACTCGACGCGTTCTCACTTCTGGAATGGTATGAGTAACCTGGAAATCCATCTGGCAGACACCTTATGCATATGCAAATGGTCATGAATGATAGTTTCCACAAACCCTGTACTAATCTTGGGCTATTTGGCGAATAGTAATGCGCCGATTTTCCAAAATGTCAGCCGCAACTTGACGGACAGATGCCTGATCAATGGCAGAAGGGGGGCGACCAGGTCTGGGAGCTATTTCCACAGACTTCCGGCCATGTTTGAATTCACAATGCCAGCGTTTTGCAAGGTCATATGATGGGCATTATCACCATAAGTTTCTTTCATTTCATCAAAAGTCTCCTGTGGTGTTCGTCCTTTCAAATACAAAAACCGGATCACTGCTTGACATTCAACAGGCTCCATTTCACACCTTACTCAGTTCAAACACGTGTAAAACAGAAACCACAATTTGTTCAGAGCTGTAATTTGCCACATAACCCGTAGAGATATAAATCATTGCACATGCAAAATTTCAGCCAGATAAGACAACTGGAAGTGGATCAGGGGCATTACTTATTGCACGCCCCTCGTAAAGTATATATTAAAATAAAATGATTGTTTATTTATTTATTTGCGGACTGTTATCCTCATCCTCATATGTGTTGTTTTTCATATCGTTTTGGCCAACTATTTATCTGCCCTTCTTAAGGTGGTCAACCGTGACGGGATAGGAATGCTGAGTCTTATAACTGTATCCTCAATAATTACTGCCTTCCATAGTTGTTGTTGTCTCACCACATTTTTGCCCAACTAATTCTTTGGCCTGCTTTGGGTAGGATTAAAATAGCTATCTTCAGATAATGCTCATCTAGAACTGTAAAACTTCAACGTGTCTATCCACTGCGACACAAGAATAAAGATGAGAATAACAGTCCACATATAAATAAACACATTACTCATCTCGATATAAAATAATTGTTGTCATCCTCTTTAAGTGTTGGATATGGACCAGATAACGCCAAAAGATGTGCTGGCCGATGATTATTGTGATTATTCCCGCCTAAAAGTTTTGTCAGCCAAAATATGTTTTAAAATAATAATTATCATAATTTAGTCGACAACTTAGAAATAATGACATGCAAAAACATCAGGTGATTATCTCAGTGACATGTAGATAGAGTGAGATAGTCTTTTAAGATATGTGGAAATTAGTCAAAGTCGAGAGATAGAGAAAAGAATGGAGCCATTGACACACTTCTGCCGTCATCCGATCGGCCGCCATACACACACACACGCTATACTGAGCCGAACTCTCTCGCCTGTCAGATTATCCTCTTTAAAATAAATAAAACTTTGTTGATTTAAAAAGTTGTAGTTTGATTACAAAAACAACAGTCAAAAGAGTATATATACTTTGGCACGCATTTCGTAAAAGTGTGTCTATAAAATATATACAGAACACAATATAACATAGGGAGAGGTTCCAGTTATCCTTCCCGGGTACAGAATCAATAAAGATTAACTTCAACTATAGATCACGGGAAATGAACAATAACACGCCCCGTAAACACATTGAACGGCGTCTAACATTTTAAACTTGGATATTCTGAGATTAGCCACCCGTCTCACCAAACAAGTCTGGTGGGGGTGTTGTGTTGTCTTATTAGAAGAGATTACGTATATTATATATTTGTTGTATTATAAAGGGAATCGTGTGTGATCGTCTAGTGGTTCTTTCTATTAAATGATATGTTCATATGCCGTTGTGTGTGTGTGTGTGTGTGTGTGTGTGTGTGTGTGTGTGTGTGTGTGTGTGTGTGTGTGTGTGTGTGTGTGTGTGTGTGTGTGTAGTACATGTATTTTAGACATACCTTCAAGTGTGTTGGATGTTGGTCTATCTGGAATCATCTTGTGTCTTGGAGGGAGACTCGTACCTGCTTTTGGACGGAGATTCATTTCACTCCAAGATAAGGAATTGGTTTTATAGTTTTTATTCACTTCCAGAACTTGGATATTCTGAGATTATTTCGAGAACTGCATCCTGAGCGCTGCAAGCCCCAGTTCCTCATTAAAAAACTAGATGTCTTACATTTTGCCTTTAAGTAAAAAATGAATACTACTATTTATAGAAATCACTCCAGACAAGGTGTGAAACCACTTGATATAAGGAGCTAACAAAAAAAATAAAATAATTATCACAAAGAGAGGCTATGCCTATTGGCTCAGTTTTGAAAAGACCAAGGCTATAGGTAGGAGGAAAACAGTTAGCAGGAAGAGAGTTTCACAAGCTTGCGTTTCTTGGAAATAAGCGACTGAAATAAGAATCTGTATTACAATAAGGTATCAAAATAATGAATTGATGGAGACCACTAGACCAATGACTCAAATGAGCTGGAACAAAGGAAGCAGGGAATGGATCAGACAATTCTGAAGAACACATGTCATAATAGTATTTATTAAAAAAAAAATAAGGAACGAGACGAGCAACATCATGTTTGCGAAAAAGAGGTTGCAAAGTGTGTAGACAATCAAAATGCAGGTACGTTTCTGTAATTTTACTAGTTTGTTTTAACGGAAATTCGATCCAACGTGTACGTAGATAACGATCGGGGTACTATTATGAAAATAAGAGGATCCTTATCAATGTTTCAGATATTTTTTCAAATATTTGAGAATATTATCTAATATATTGGGGATGTGTGACGGGATTTCGGTTATAGACGAATAAACGCAAAATCTATATATCTATAAATGTAAAATTGTCTGTCTGTGTGTGTGCATCTTCCTACTAAACTACTCTGTCAATTTTAAGTCTACAGACTAGAGATTTGACATAAGGGGTACTGAGTTTTGAGAAAGGTTTTTAATCGGTTTTCGGCCAGAAATTTGGCTGTCAAGGGGTCAAAGTTCAATGATTTGACCTTTGAAAACCCTACCAAATTCCTTCGCCAATTGTGGGTCTTAACACTTGAAATTTTAGATGTAGGTTACTTGGACATGGATCCAAGTTTTTAATTTGATTTGAACCCAAAACAATAAATGTAAACGGGTCAAAAAAGATTGACCTCTGCGGTCTCTACCAAATTACTCAGCCAATTTTTGGTCTAAACATTTGAAATTTTCCATAAAGTGTAATCAGACATAGGGCACGCTTTTCAATCGGTTTTTGGCCGAGAATTTGGCTAGCAAGGGGTCAAAGTTCAAAAGATTTCACTTTTGCGATCTCTAGCAAACTACTCAGGCAATTTTGTGTCTAAACATTTGAAATTTTACATAAAAGGTATTCAAAGATGCAGCAAGCTTTGTAATCCGTTTTCGGGTTAAAATTTTACTGTCAAAGTGCAAATAGTTGACCCTTGCAGACTCTACCAAACTCCTCCACCAATTTTGGTCTAAACACTTGGAATTTTAGATGTAGGTTACCTGGACATAAGTCAAACTTTTTAATATATATATATATATATATATATATATATATATATATATATATATATATATATATATATATGCACATAAAGTTATGAACAGTACATAGGGCCCGAGCAAAGTCGAGCTGAACTGCAAGTATGATAAGAAGAAGATAAAACAGCCTACAGAAGAAAAAAAAACCCTAGTAAAATAGCGGAGGTGCTGATCCAGAATTTGCCCAATCTAAAACATAAAAGTCCAAAATGTCATTTTTGCTATATATAATTCAGTTATGTACTGTTTAACTTTCATGGTGTAGTTTTGTTTTGTTTTTTGTTTTTTTTTTTGTTTTTTTCGATCAAAACCAGATCGGTTACTAGTTAGTTTAGTTCTCTCCTACTGTAAGAACTTAGACACCAGGGTCGGAAAGTGGGATTGAGAAGTCAGCGCCCCCTCCCCCAGAGGAAGGGACGCTCTGGCCTGCAAAAAGTGCCGGAGCAGCCACGTCGGCATTCCCCGGCGAGGAACGCATCAGGCGATTAGCAATAACCTAACCCCTTCTCAAAGAGAGAAGGCAAGACCTGGGAGGGTGGACCTCCTAGAACTGCATAGAACTAAAATTCCACCGATGAAATCAACAGGGACCAGGTGATTACAAAAAAATTGTATAATTTCTGTTGATTTGGGGGGGGGGAGGATTAAAAAAACAAGCGATAAAGTCAGCACATCCTCTATCGGTTAAAACTAATAGGAAAATTTCCACCAAATTTGATATGAAATACCCTTGACGTAACAGGTCTATCATGAGAAGCCCAACATTATAGTACTATTAATACTACTACTACTACTACTACTACTACTACTACTATTGCTACTATAGCAATAAACACATAAACTCTAAAACTAATCGTAATAATTAGACACAATTCCTAATAAAGAATCCTTTGGATTCAAGATGGAATTAACTTAAAAATACAAATTATAATGGTTAAATAGAACCCTGATAGTTCTCTAAGACCTGCGGTGTGACCTTACTTAGAATTTGTATCGTCAATCTGGTTGGTTGGTTGGTTGGTTGGTTGTTTTTGTTTTACGGCATATCAACCCTTTTCGGGCTATTTAATGCCGAATCCAAAGATTTTGAAGAAAATTTTTTTAATAGAATATATTTGTTGTTTTGAAGTCGGTTTCTATTTAACCCATAGTTGGGACCGTAACAGGTACTACCACTCCGGGTCAGAGTGGACCTGGGAGCAATGGTAATTAAAGGGTGGCTCCACACTCCCCAAAGCGCACAAGCTGGAGCCTCACCACTGGATATAGTTTAAGATCATATCCAGGACCCCCATTGAGGGACTTTTACCCTCTGCAGGGGGACAGTCGGTGTATTCTAATGCCCCACCGACAGGGCCAGTCAATCTGGTAAAAACCATTATAACAGTTTGTTTAAACGGAAATTCAACCAAGCACGTATGTGCGTAAATAATCGAAGCAATACTAAAATTCGGGCCGGGATTGATGCTTCACTTAAGTTAATTGGTCCTTGGTCAATATAGGGGAAACCCTTCATACTGAGGCAATTACTATTTATTTGGATACCGTCAGAGTGTCCGCTTTTTGGGGAGAGAGCAGGTTTTCTCCCCCGCATTAAAAATGATCTTGTGCCTAATTTGCTTTCGTGGGAAGCAAATAAATAAAACAATCATCATCAACTTTTCAGATTTTTTCATCTGCCATACTATGAATGCGAGATTTTCCTAGGCTATGATTTTTTTACACAGGAATCACCACTTATCAAGGCCCGGTGATCACTCGAGGATAATGGTAAATGGGTATACATTATTCAATGTGATTATATCGTAGTAAACATAAGTAGTGGGAATTTTGTAAATTGGATAACTTAGGGTGACGGTTCATCAAGAACTTGTTTACGTTGGACTTGAAGACAATCAATTGAAGTCAGCTGGAACGCAGGCAATCGAAAGAGGGTTCCACAGGCGTGCAGTTCTAAGAAAGAAGCTTTGTTCATGGAATCTACATTTAGGTTTAGGTACAGACAAGGAGTGTGGAAAGTTATTGATAGTGGTTTTGTCCAGACGAGTGTTTTTCGTGAAAGTTTTGCGAGGGGGGGGGAGGCATAGATTGAAACTCAGATGAGCACTTGCCATGGAAATAACGATAATTGAAGCTCTAATAGCTACTAGCTTTTTAAACACCCACAAAATCATTAACCATCTAACCTACAACAACAACAACGACAACCCTGAACACATTTGTTTATGGAAATCGCTCTCGACAAAGTATAAAGTTACTCGATGAGAATAACTTTTTTTTTTTTACATAGGCGTCACCACTTATCAAGGCCGATCGGCCACTCAAGGATAAGGGTTAAAGAGTGTAGAGTAGTCAAAAGGACAATATAGTAATCGATAGTAATGGAAGTTCGGTAAATTTGTTAACTTAAGTGGAACGGCTCATCAGAAACTTGTTCACGTTGGACTTGAAGACAACCATATTATAGACAGCTGGAAAGCAGGAAAACAGAAGACAATTCCACAGGCATGCAGTTCTAAGAAAGAAGCTTTGATCATGGAATCTATGTTTAGGTTTAGGCACAAATAAAGAGTGGGGAAAATTATTGATAATGTTTTCAGCTAGTCTAGTGTTTCTTGTGAAAGTTTGGCGAGGAGAGACCATAGATTGAAGCTCAGTCGAACACTTTCCATGAAAAACATTTCGACAATGATTCAAGGTCAAAAACATGGCCAACGATAAGTATTATATGTAAATGGATTTTAACCCAAAAAACAGCAATTTTCTCACTTTGTCAGAAATATCGTGCATGGAATGTGAGGACTAAAGATCAAAATAAGGGAAACAAGTATTACAAGGTCTCCGAAATTAAACTACTCTCCATCTCAATCTCCATTTTTAGCCTTCAGGCCAAGATCACAGTGCAGTATATGCTCTGATACTACACTTCGCTTTTTATGTCCTCCGTCAATGGAGGAGAAATCCTTCATGATTGAGAGAATTTTTATTTTTGTTCCTATCCAGATTACCTCTTTTTTTGTAGAGCTAGATGTTGCCTACATTACTCTGCCCTCGTGGGGATCGCAAGTAAATAGGGACAATATAGAGTCAGAAAACAACATGGCTCACGTGACATTCTGAAACATTTTTTCCCCACGTTCAGATTTGATGAAGCATTGATAAATCCGATTGCATCAGTTGTTGAATGCTGAGATACGGCATTAATTAAAGTCTTCATGTAACTCGAAATTCACCGAAACGATACCTGGTCGCCCCCTCTCCTCCATACACATGCACGAATTTATATGATAACTCACACACTATTCATTTTCCAATCAATCGTTCATCATTCTATGCGCATTCGCTTTTGATTAGTTGTACCTTAGAATTGTGCATAGCGATTTCATTTTAGTTCATTATGAGTTAGAATAAAAGTCGGCCTTTTCGTAAGATATTTTAGCATGTATGAGGTGCCTTCAATAAGTTTCCAGACATTTTTTGTACAGGCATTTAAAATTGTTGTAGACTCTTGAAAATTCAATGTGTTATTATTGTACATCTGTAGCAGTTAACAAACTATTTACTATAAGCGGATCAATGCCCGGTGCCAAAGTGATTCGGTCACACTGACCAATCGGTTGGCATGGCGCATTGATTGAGTCCTCTTAAGGACTATTTTTAGCCATTTGGGATCTTAGCTGCGATCGCCAGAGAGACGCAAGCAAGCGACCTATACAGATCTCTCTCACTCACCCCTCCCACTGCTACTTGTTGACGATTGCAGTCTGATGGCAGACGACACCTTCACTTTCTTTCTTTCTCTTCAGTTTGAGATACAATCTCGCCTTTTCTAAATAACCCCTTTATTATTGTTTTGTTAAAGCAATGTCGTTTGGCCTTGTGTTTATTTAAGTAATTATTAGGAGAGAAATGCACAACATTTTCCTCCTATACATCTTATGAGATCACTGACAAATTTTTATGATTTCAGGTTCAAATGAGCAGTTACAATAGGAATTGGAATACACCTTACTGAAGATTGATTGTCACAGTTGGTGAATTTCAAAAATGCAATCTGGACGATAGAACACTATAGAAGAATGATATGCAACAACATTCTGTTTTAAACTTGGAAAAATACCACAGAAACGTATGGAATACTCCAGACTGCTTTTGGATCATCTTGTCTGAATCGAGCATGAGTTTTTGAGTGGCATAAGAGATTCAAGGAAAGCAGGGAGTCTGTGAGAGATGATGAGAGGCATGGAAGGAGTAAGGAAGTCAGAACAACAGAGTTGATTGGCCAAATAAAGAATTTCATGGATAGGGGCCGTCGTGTATCTATAGAGACAATAAGTGCACAGTTTGATGGCAGTACGGGAACTGTACATACAATTATTCGCGAGGAACTGAAAATGAAGAAGATTTGTGCGAAGGGTGCAGTCGACAACTCCATGCTTGTCACAGACTATTGGACCAAGTTGGGCATCAAGACAATTCCTCACCTCCCTATCGTTCAGACTTTTGTTATTACCTAAGCTCAAGGAAAACCTTAGTGGTTGTCGTTATGGGACAATTGCGGATATGAAAGAGGTTGTAATGAGGGTCATTGACATGCTCGCACAACAGGATTTCCAAGGGGGCTTCCAAAAGTTGTTGAAACGGCATTGCAGCTGGAGGAGATTACTTCGAAGGGGAGTAGAGTTTCATGTGTGTACTATTAAACAATTTTAAATTAAAAATTTCAATTAAACATTTTTTTGTGTGTGTTTAAACGAATATTGTTTATGAAATGAAATCTAACATAATTATAACAATTTTAATTTTCGATTATAGTCAAGATTAGTTATCCTTTTTAACTTCCGGTTCCTGCTGTCTATGACTATTTAGCTAATGCTGCTAGGTAAAGCGGATATTCAAGTCATACTTAACATGGGGGAAATGGGAAGAATTTCCACGTATCGCCAGGAGTTATAAGATAGATAGCTTCGAATACATTAGGAGCAGTAGCCGAAAAAAGCACATATGCAAATTAGCAAGTGTGTGCGAGCTTGTGCGATAAGAAAAAGGGAAAAGATGGACGTGAAAAGGCGAAGACGAGAAATAGCTGTTTACGGCGGGCGTGTAGTGGAGAAGAAAGAAAAAAACGCATATCAGGTAAGATTGACATGTGGCCCCGCAGTGGCAAAGAGTCTCTTTAAGCTGGTGTCGAGATCGGGAAAAAGAAAAAATGGTTATAAACGACTTGTGTTAAGCAAAGAAAGAAAACACAAATCGGATTTATTAATTGTTTGTTTGTTCCTGCTACGTTACACACGTAATCTGACGGGAAGATAATAACTAAGAATCATATCTTGCTCGTCACCGTCGTCCTGTCCGCGGAGTTGAAACCGGAAGTCAAAGAAAGTAGACACTGTTTATTTAATCCTATTTTCTTTTTATACTGAACTGACCCTCGCCTTCAACTTCTTCCTCTCACGTTATTCATATATACACACCCAGTTTTTTGTTTGTTTATTTGTTTTCTTGCTTGTTTGTTTGTTTGTTTTGTTTTTGTTTTTGTTTTTGTTTTTCTTTCTTTTTTTTTACCAAGTAAAATAAAATAAAAATGCTGGAAAATACTTTGATACAAGAATAATTAATCTGTCCGGTTCTCACGTCGTTCGGCCAGAACCCAGGAAGTTTTTTTTTTTTTTTCTCTCAGGTTGAGATAAAAATATATCTATTTGATGTAACAAAACGTGAGATTCTCATCGTTATTTACGGTGAATATTTATAGACACCTCAACTTGATGACATTGAAGACAGAAAAAAAAGGTGTACTTTTTTTCTGCGGTCATTTTGAGCGTCTGTGAATTAAACACTGTTTACTTTCATTTTTTTTTTAATGAAAATCGATCGAGACAAGGCATGAAGCCACTTGATGTGAGGAGCTAACAAAAAGGAAAAATGATTATTGCAAAGACAGGAGATGCCTATTGACTTTAGTCTTGAAAAGATTAAGGCTGTAGGTAGAAGGAAAACAGTGAGCAGGAGAGAGTTCCACGACCATTCAGTCCTTGGAAAAAAGCTACTGGAATCGGAAGCTGTATTACGATGAGGTATTAAGACAGTGAATTGATGGAGATCTCTGGACCAACGAGCTGGAACAAAGGAAGCAGGGAATAGATCGGACAATTCTGAGGAACACAGGCGATAATAGTATTTGTCTAGAAGACTGAGACTAGCAACATCACGTCTGTGAGAGAGGTTGCAGTAAAGAAGAAAGTATAAGGCCAATCAAATTACAAATATGTTTATCAAGAACCTTCAAATGGGGCACAGATTCGCCAGCCCAAATATGACAACAGTACTCCATATATGGTCTGATAGTAGATTTGTAGAGGTAGAGAATTTCTCGAGAACAGGGGCTTCCATAAGAATCTCAGGAAGAAAAGGAACATGCCTGCGATTGAAAGACAATAGCTGAGTCGTAACATGATTAAACGATTCCTTCCCCCAATCCATAACTGAACCCAAATCAACTGCATATTTTAACTGATCCGAGAAAGATGATACCAGAATAGAGGGTGGTTTCATCAGCATAAATGTTAATTTTCTTAATAATATTCTCTGAAAGATTATTTATAGACAGATGAAACAGTTTGGGACTTAGAATCAAGCTCTGATGAACACCGGTATTGATAGGAACGCAAATGAAGATACTCCGTCAAGAGTTACTCACAAACTTTTATCAGAAAGAAGAAACCTAAACAATGTCAAGGACTTTACCACCAATACCATAACCTCGAAGTTTATGAAAAAGACTAGGACGCCACACTGTTGAACGCCTTTGAAATGTCAAGCACAATGATCCTAGCCTCGTCTGAATTATCCTTAAACCGACAGTTTCATCCAGTTACAATCTTTAATAGATCAGCCGTTGAATGAACACCATGAAAGTCACACTGAACATCACGAAAGTGGCCCACACTTTCCAGAAACTGAACAAGCCTGACTTCTTGCTGTTGACCAATCTCTTAAAAACATTACTAATAGCAGAGAAAATACTAGCAGGACGAAGTTTATTTGGATCAAATGGATCGCCAGCATTTTTAAAGATAGAAACAACAGAGGATTCATATATATTATTTATTTGGAATTCATTATTGAGATGAATATTATTTATTCATTTATTTATTGCGGACTATTATCCTCATCTTTATTAGTTGTTGTTTCACGGCATTCCTAGCAATTATTGCCATCCATAGTTGTCGTCTCATCACGTTTTTGGCTAAGTAAGCCTCTGACCGGCTTTGGGTAGGATTGAACCGCTATCTTCAGACAATTCTCACCTGGAACCGTAGAGATTCAATGTCTCTATCCACTGTGCCATGGGCCACGAAGGATGCAGTTAGGAGATTCGGAGTTCCTACCCCGTCGCGGTTACCATCTGACGAAGGCCAGAGGAATAGTTGGCCGAAACGTCGTGAAGCAACAACTAAAAAGATGAAGATACGTGTCCGCAATAAATAAATTAACAAAAGATTCCTTCCAACAAGAAAGGAAACACGACTGAGACAAACAGAGATTTAATAATTTCTCAAGGATAGAAGAAATTTCAGGCGCGCAATGTTTGAGAACAACAACAGGAATCAAATCAGAGCTGGAAACCTTAGATTGGTTTAGACCAGCAAAAATTCTAACAACTATTTTCAGAGTGATAATTATAGAATCAAGCGTCAGATCAGTTTTCAAAGGCAAATCCCGAAGAACAGCATCAGAATCATCGCTAGAAAATTTTTCAGCAAAAAGACGAACAAAGAGATCAGCCTTATCCTTAGAAGATGAAATGTGCCTAGAGACCATTAAAAAGAAGAGGAATAGCAGACTTGCCACTATTAATAACACTATTATAGATTCTCCAAAATCACCAGTGCCGACCTTTTGAGATGAGATAGAGTCACGAATCCTTTAGAGTAGCTAGACAGCCTCAGAAATTGTTCTCTTGCAGGCATTGCTAGCTCTTCTGTAGGATTGTCTAGAAGCCTCAGAACTATCACTACGATAGTGATTGAAGTAATGATTACGATGGGAAATGACAGAAGCACAAACAAATGAAAACCAGGGAGGAGAATGAGGTTTGGTTATAAACTGACGATGAGGAAGGAACGTGTCAATTCCAACAAGATATATATATATATATATATATATATATATATATATATATATATATATATGTGTGTGTGTGTGTGTGTGTGTGTGTGTGTGTGTGTGTGTGTGTGTAACGAACATGATGGAAAATGCTTATTTTAACTACAGTGTGTAACGATAAAGTTGTCGCCCTAAAGAAAACAACATTACAGCTTTATTTTAAAACTTTTATTGAAAAAATCAATTCAACTAACTTTATTATGTAGAAGAGCTGACATCTATTCAATGTAGCCGCCTTCAGCCTCAATCACAACCTCGATAGGGTCTGGGATTATGACATGCCTTTTCCACGAGCGCCGGCGGGAGCTCGGCGAATATTCGGCTGATAGCAGCGATCACTCTGGCTTTATTGTTGTGGGAGGTCATGTTGGTGATGTTCTCGACGTATGACCAAAGTAATCCAGCGGGTTCAGGTCGAGGGAGGATGAGAGTAGTGAGAGAAGGGTACAAAGTCATATCACTCCTTCTGAAGCCAAACCTAGGTCTTTGGACTGGTGGGCCGGCGCCGAGTCCTGCTGCCACACCCAGGGTCTGCCAGCTGTCACCTGATTGAACCAAGGGATTACCATACTCTTTAACACATTCAGGTACACTTTGATGTTGACTATCAAGCCGACTTCGAAGATGTGAGGTAGCATGATGTGACCCTCACTTGAAGACCATGACCGTGGATGGAAACTTCGTTGATATGTGCCCTCAAGCGTTGAACTATCTGAATTTGCATTTTCAGGGTGCTGACAATGGTCCTTGGATCGGTAGAGAGCATAAGTTGTACAGCGGCGCATTTCCAATCTCGCTCGTTGAACATTGTGTCACTTTCAGATATGATGTAAAGCTCCTATCGCTCTTGGAATTTGTACACAACTGGTCAACTAGTAGATGGGTGACTCTTATATTCCTTATAAGACAGCAGATGAGTTCTTACACGCGATCCAAACTTCGTGAGATGAGTGCATTTGGTCCACCAGCTGTTAAACATTGTCATCAAACCAGTCCTGATGTTTGCTACTCAGTAGTTCAAGGACTTCCATAGATGCACAGTGTGTGTGACAAAGACTTCCAGGAGAATTCAACATCATCAGTGATGTTTACAGATGCAAATACAGCTTCAAGTTTGTCAGAGACATCAGTTTGGTTTTAATTCGACTACAGAAATAAAGAGGTTGATGCGTTTAGGAATGGTTGATGTCGTAATCTTTCGCTTTTGTACATTAAATTAGATTAACCTACTTCGGGTAAGAGCATGTTCAGAAAGATAGCCGGTTGTATGAAAATAGCGTTGGATATGAAAATCCTTCCTGTTTCGCTATTTGGTTATGACAAATTCGATTATATCAGTCTTTCGAACTGGGATGCATCTGTTGTGTTAAGAAAACTATAATCCATGACTAGGCCTTAATCAGGTAAATTACCTCCACACACACCTATGCAATAGAAACAATAAAATAAATGTTAGCTGCATTGCCAAACCACCAATTCTAAATAAACACGCAATTACATCACATTAAAAAAAACATATCAATAAATAACAACAGTAATACCATTTATCATCTTGCAACAACATATCTAACACTATCATCATAAAACATCATCAGGTTTAAACTAGTCAGCTGAGATAAACCAAAAGAATCGGTGTTGCCAATATATAAAACGATATAAATGGAATAGAGTACATTTTATACTAGAATTTATATTACAGTACGTGGTATTGAGGCGGTTGGATTTTGAAAAGAAAATATTGGTAATACTTTTTTTTTACAAGGTGGTCACCACTTATCAAGGCTCGGAAGCCACTCAGGGATAAGGGTTATTGTAAGTACAGTACGTTGGTGTGGATATTTAGAGTGTCTACTTAAGGGGGCGGTTCATCAGGAATTTGTTTACGTTGGACTTGAAGACATCCAAGTTGTAATCAGGAGGGAAGCAGGCAGACGGAACAGAGTTTCACAGGCGTTCAGTTCTAAGAAAGAAGCTTTGTTCATGGAATCTGTGTTTTGATTTAGGCATAGATAAAGAGTGGGAAAAGTTTTTGACAGTGGATTCAGCTAGACGGGTGTTTTTTGTAAAAGATTGGCGAGGGGGGGGGACCAGAGGTTGGAGTTCAGACGAGCACCTGCCATGGAAATAACGATAAAACAAGGATAGGCTTGCAACGTCTCTTCTGTGGGATAAAGGTTGCAGAGAAGAGAAAAGGTCATCCCCCACTAGGCTACGAAGTCTATTTTGTACTCTGTCAAGGCAGGATAGGCTGTTTTTAGCAGCTCCTGCCAAGATATGGCAGCAATATTCCATCCTTGGACGTACTTGGCTTTTATATAGATAGAGAATTGCATCAGTAGTGAGATATCTTCTGGAGCGGTAGAAGGATCCCATCATCTTTCCAGCGACCTTGGCAACAGACTTGATGTACGTGTTCCATTTCAGATCAGGAGTGAAGGTCAAGCCTAGAAGCTTGTCAAAACATGGGGTTTCTCCTAGCCGAGAGCCATCCATTTCAATTGATGCCAGATGGGGATCAGAGCGTTGATGATGTAAATAAAATTCCCATAAGATCATAAGTAGTCAGAGACCATTAGAATTTTTCCGACCTATACCACACTAACCCAGAACACTTGTCCAATACCAGTGATCATTGTCAACACAGGCATTGAAATCTCCTGCATCCTGCAAGAATCAGTTCATGACGAACTTTGAAAATTACATCACGAAGGAGATTTAAAAGTCATCTTTCGCCTGTTCTGGACTATCCAGTGTGAAAGCAAAGCAACTGATCAAGGTCATTCTAATGTTGCACTCTAATTCTAAGGTCAGCGTTATCACTTAATCAGATATATCATAGTTTCAGGTTAAGGAGAAAGTGTATTAGAAAAACATGACTTGATAACAAAGCATACACTGATGTTCGTTTTCACTCTTGCCAGTCCAGAAGAAGTCATACCCACCTTCTTCTTCTCTGTGTTTGTAATCAATGTGCGTTTCACATATAACGGTTGTATTTCTTCAACTCAAGCGACATAAGAACCGTTTTTTTTTTTTTTTTTTTTTTTTTTTCGTTCTGGTGCAGAATCATTGTGCTGGAGAGTGCGAACATTTGAGAATCCAAAACGAAACTTCTTTTTGCGATTACTTTGATATAGTTTATTGTTTTGATCGCGTAACTGAGTAACCAAAGAGTTTCAACGAGCTGTCAAGTTTTGAGATAAGCAAGCAATGGTTAGGGCTCATTTTATCGTCCCGTCATGAGAAAGTAATGCTAAACCTGAATAGGACTTCTTTATCACCTATACACGGATAGCACAACTGCTCACGGGTTTGTGCTTGAAACGGCCATCACGCAATGATCTGACACTATATAGAGCTTCAATTAAAGACTTCCGGTAATATCCGTTGTCTATTTTCAGAATTTGTTTTAAATAAAAAAAATTAACAAATGGTTTATTACATTTAAAATACCCTCGAAGGGTCACTTTGATTAATATTTGCAGTTTTTTTTTTATTATATACCAACTTTGCTGTTTTTTTCTGTTTGTTTTTTTGTTTTTGTTTTTTTTTCTTTGTTTATTTTTTTTAATACTTGAATATTTTGATATCTTCAGAATTTATTTGAAATAGATTATCCCATTTAAAACAGAAGGGCTCAGCAAAAAAAGAAAAGTTTGTAAAACTTACTTTTAAACAGATTTAAGATTTTTTTTCGAGATGTGTGAATTTTGGGCGGTTTTATTGAAATCGTTCTTTTGGGGCCTTCTGATTGGCTGTTTTGGATCACATGATGTAAACAAAGAAATACCGAAGTTTTCTTGTTTAGTAAAATTATCAAATATAATCAGATTGGAACATATTTCCGAGTGGTTCAGTTCGGCTATTTCCTAGTCTCCGGATAAACATTTCTATCCCTTTTAAAATGCTTTTTCGTTCAAATCTTTATAAAATATTGTAACAAGTCGAGACGATTGATCTCAAAATTGATTCATTTGGGCTATTATATCCTTTCGTAAAGAAAAACTTTCTACCGAGAAGATGACCTAGGTAAAGAATGAAATATTTTGACAGATTCAAAATATTAAGAAGAATTGCAATATTTGTTTTAAAATATTTTGGAAGAAATCCAAAATATTAAAAATATTTTCAGTAAACTTTGAATGGAGGTTCCTAGAGGTAACTATTTATTTTTCGGTTAGAGATCCGAAAATTTTGTAGTCTGTATGACTAAATTGTTAAAAAGAATATTAATTATTTAATGTAAAGATGAATAATAAAAATAATAAAAATAAAAAAGAATTTAAGAGAATGAAACAAGAAGATTGTTTCAGAGTATTCTCTAAAAAGAAAGTTAATGAAGGGTTTCTGGAACTCAAATGAATTTTAATTCATAATAGAAATATAAAGAAAAAGAATATTAAAGGTTATACTTAGCTATTTAGGCTTTGTTTTTCAGCATTTTTCCCCTTCAGATTCTTAACAAATTTTTCCCGAGAAAAGGGCGCCTCTGAATTGTTTTTTCATAGAATTTCCTCAGTTTGGAAAGATTTCAGAAAAGAAGAAAAAATAACCCAAAAGAACTATTTTCAATAGACTTTCCATCAAATTTAAAGAGGAAAATGAAAAAAAACTCTTTTATAAAAGAAATTGTCTGCATCCTTTTTGTAAAGTTTTGTTTTAAAGCCCAAAAAAAATCTTTATCCTAACAAAAAATGTCGTCTGATTCTTAAAAGAAAAAGAGAAAAGAAAGAGCAAAGAAAATACACTAATGTTCGCTGCATTGATCCAGAACTGTTTTTTTTTCTTAAGTAAAAAGCTCAAACTGTGAGTAGTTTCTTGTTATTGATGTTAAAAAGTTGTTGTTTTTTATCGCATATGGACTTATATGCATTGTCTTATTTATTTTTTGTCTTATTTATTTTTTTGTCTTTTAAAATAAATTTCTTGTTCAACTTATGCAGGGATTATGTAATTATTTAAGCGATTTTTTTTTAATTCTAATACAGAGAAACAATAAACGGACTAGTTTATTGCATAAAAATAATAAAAATTATATTTTATTATTTTTTTTTAAAGTTTTCTCACTGTCTTTGTCACTTTCGCTCTCTTGCAATGGACATCGTTTCAAGAAAATAGTACGTAATAAACGAATCATAATTTGTGGGAAGCCAACACAAAAGCATGATCAGAGCGGTGAAATCTTGTGTAAAACTATTGACACTTTTTGGAACCATTGATAAACTCGATCGGTGCAAATAATTGTCACAGACAAAGCAGACAATGAACCTCAGGTTTTACATCATAGTTTTCCTTCTCCTAAATGCGTGTCTTAACCAAGAATAAGAGTCCATCTCTCCCAATGTTTAAACAATAAATAACAACAGCAATACAATTCATCACTTCGTGATGACATATCAAATCACTGTCATCATAAAACCTTTTAAGGTTCAAACTAGTCATTGACATAAACAAACGAAGCGACTCAATTTCAGCCTGCACTCAATAAGTTTTGGTAATTTTTCGTCATAATTCATGGTCACACTGTTGTGCAGTTTCTGGAAATTCTGACCAAGGATGATGCCATAATAAAGTTGAAGGAGAACAAACATAGTCATACACTTAGTGAGGCACTAACCTGGGAAGTTCTGTGTTTCTCGGCGCATTCTATGATAACTCTGGAGACTATCAGAGGGAAACTAACATCAATATGTTTTACAAATTGCCTGAGGGTCCCTACGAGGATGAAACACATAAAATTCTGTGAGGCTCGATTACCATATGTGTGTGTGTGTGTGTGTGTGTGTGTGTGTGTGTGTGTGTGTGTGTATGTGTGTGTGTGTGTGTGTGTGTGTGTGTGTGTGTGTGTGTGCGTGCGTGCGTGTGAAAAAAATAATAAAATAGAAGAATAAATCGCAAAGTTTATACGCCGTGCTTTGTCTTTCTTCCATCTTGTTTTTTTTTTATTATTATTTTTTTATTTATTGTAGATAAAAATCACATACAGATTATCATGCAAAAGACTAATATTTCATTTTTTTTATTTTCTGAGAACACACATACACATGTACGTATATACGTGTGTACATGCGTGTGTATGTGAGAGGGTTTATCTATATGTCTGTGTGTATGTGTGCATTTTCTGTTCTTTTGAATGTCTGTATGACGTAAATGCAAATAACATTTCCCACACAATTATTTGGATGCTTATTCATATGAGTGCACAAGAGAGAATGAGAGTAAGAGATGAAAAAGGGAAGAGTGTGTGCGTGAGAGAATACGGATGTGTGCGTGTGTAATTCTCTGTGTACGTGTTTCTAGTCTGCCAATTTGAACTGTCTATAAACGGACGATGCCTTGTCACGTAGCATCGACATTTTCTTTTGAGAACGTCGCCGTTTCCGTTTTTTTTTTTGTTTGTTTTTGTTTTTTGTTTTTGATAATGCGTAATTTATTTAAGTTTGCGGTTCTTTCGTTTGTATATTTAGATTTTAATCTTTATTTATTTATTTTGTTTTAAATGTGTGTGTGTGTGTGTGTGTGTGTGTGTGTGTGTGTGTGTGTGTGTGTGTGTGTGTGTGTGTGTGTGTGTGTGTGTGGTTTGATTTTTCAGTCGCTGGTCAGGAAAGATGAAAAAGAATAGAAACGAACAAAAAAAAAACGGTAATTTCTTTGTTTCTCTTTCTAAATTCAAGTGCACTCCGTCAAAACATACTCGACTAATTTATCCATTTTCACCTTTTTCATTTATTTATTTATTTAATTTAGTTTAAACCAAAATCGAAAGGACAAACATGTCAGTTGACCAAATAACTTAAAATAACTTGGTATTTTCTTTACTTCTTCGCTTTTGAATATATATATATCAGTTACTTAATTGCATAAACTAAATAGTATATATATATAATATATAAAGAAAAGTCAGTCGTATTATCAACATTTATAGAATTACATCTGACCGAGTGAGGAGGCGCTGTATGTAACGCGAGGTACCAGGTTGAGAAACTGACGCGGTCTATCCTTTTCTCGAAGTAAAGTTGTGGTAGGTACTCGATCTAGTGATGGCGTCAGGATAAAAAATGCTCTCGATAGCCCTGGCAGAGCATCAAGAATTCAGCTACCGACTTGGTTTGACTTACTCTACAAACTCGCTGGATGGGTGGCGGTAGTTAAACGACAAACTCGCTGGATGGGTGGCGGTAGTTAAACGACAAACTCGCTGGATGGGTGGCGGTAGTTAAACGACAAACTCGCTGGATGGGTGGCGGTGGTTAAACGCATAAACTGGCAACCCGAGCGTTCCAAGTTCGAATGTTTGACCCAATTAGGGCTAAGCTTATAAACTAAAGATTCAAATCAGTAACCCGAAGTGTCCCTGCTGCCTGTAATGACGGTTGCTATAGTATCGTCAAACATGACGATTCTTTACAAGGATGAAACGCTGATGCCTCTGCAGAGCTTAATTGTCATATTATAGCTTCAGGCTTTAATATATATATATATATATATATATATATATATATATATATATATATATATAGTGAATGAATGACAAAAGTCTATATTTCAGGCTTCATGATGTTTACCATCTTATAATTTATTCCTTTAATTCAGTTGACTTATACAATTCTTGACAGTATCTGTTTCGTAGCGCAAAATCAATCACTTATTATATCAATTAGTGAATCTATTTTACCCTTAACTCATCAGAAGAAATAGCAACAATCAATCCGTCAAAAGAAAATAAAGTGTGTTTTTCCTTTTGACGGATTGATTGTTGCTATTTCTTCTGATGAATTAAGGGCAAAATAGATTCACTAATTGATATAATAATTTACTGATTGATTTTGCGCTACCAATTGATTTTGCGCTACTGTCAAGAATTGTAAAATTGCGCTACGAAACAGATACTGTCAAGAATTGTAAATGTCAACTGAATTAAAGGAATAAATTATAAGATGGTCAACAACATGAACTTTCGAATATAGACTTTTGTCATTCAATCACTATGTTGTTCTGTAATTGCATTAAGCTTCTTAAAAAAGGATTCGTATATATTATAAGGAAATGAAATATATTTCCACAGTTATATATATATATATATATATATATATATATATATATATATATAATCGTTAAATTACTTTTTTGATGCAAATATGATAAATCTCATATTGTTTGTTTCCTGTGAGGCATTAACCTGCAAAATTTATTGTATATTTTGCCAACCACTTTCCTTTGATGAGAAGAATTGCATTCTTCGAAACTCCATGGAATACGGTTTTTCTTGTTTTATTTGTACTCCTTGTCGAATAATTAAAATTTTGTATACCTTCCTTACAGGTTTATAAAGTTTTTGGAAAATTAGAATAAATTTTCAATATCAAGATTTTTATAATATATATATATATATATATATATATATATATATATATATATATATATATATATATATATATATATATATATGATGTCCGCTTGCACCTTTGGCAGCAACCGGCAAATCGTAAACGTCACTCCCTGATGGTAGAAAATATGGCAGGTAGGTTGCCATAAAGTTGTTACTTCGTAGGATGATCTTGCCAAGAGATATTTAATATTGTTCGTAGCATACGGGTGTACATTCCGTCTAGCTTTCTTTATAATCTTTTGCTGAGTATCTAGGTTGTAGCACCGTAAACAAGAACAGAATCTACAACTACTCTGAAGAACTGCCTTTTCAGTTTGTCACATTGCTCAACTTTGTTAAACTGACGATAACTGATGTGGCAATATGATTATTCCTTATGCACACACACACACACACACACACACATATATATATATATATATATATATATATATATACATGATGATTGCAACGTCTTGTCAGACGAGTCCCACTCCCTCAGACATTTAAAATTCATGAGCCCAAATGTCTGAGGGAGTATCTATACAAATATGATGTTACAGAGTCTTAGCTTTGTACGACAACTAAGTCTCTCTCTCGGTTCAAAATGTTGAGATCCAGCAACAAACAAGAGCAAGATAGCCAGCAACAAATTAAACTGCAGACCAGCTTAATGCGGGTACTGGTCTTCCGCTTTATGGTTTTTTAAATCAGAGATTTGCTTCTCCTAGAAAGGTTGCCTTCACCACGGCTTACGGGAGCCCTCTCTACCCCAATACACATATACACACACACAAATATACACGGTGCTAGTTGGCCGTTGACCCAGAAAAAGAGTTCATTCGCCCTTTGGAAGGTTTTTAATTCTTCAGGGAGACTAGCAACCCTCCTCACCAAACAAGTCTGGTGAGGGAACCAGTTTAGTCGCCGGTGACCCGACCATGAGGCAGGTAGTACTGGGTTACATGGTACCAGTAGCATATGACATGACCTGACATATTACCATGGTACCAGTAGCATATGACATGACCTGACATATACATACATGCATACATACATACTAGCGAGATGGCACGACTTTGCTCGGGCGTAAAATACCCATAATATGATATTTTAATTTGTCCAGATTTTGTATATATTATTATAGAGTCGTCATTTCAAATACAAAAAAAAAAAATTTCGGTGGCATTAGCTAGAATCGAAACCGAAGCATTACAAAGCTGGTTCCATTACCACTGTACCAACATGACACGCATATGAACTGATTAAAAATTAAAAAAAAAAACTTAGATGAATGTACAAAATTTATAACGATTTTTTTTTTTTTTTTCAATTTTGACACCTTAAAACTATTTTAACCGGCTACAGACATATAAAAGAACGATCCGTAAAAAAATCCAATCATTTTGGGTCCCTAACGCCACTCTGCGACTTTTAGTTTCGGAGGAGACAGAGTTTGAAAATATGGAGACAGACAGGCAGACGACATTATTAGATAAGGTAAAGAAATCAAGACCGTAAATTAAAATTTACAAGGAAATTTATTGTTCGACATAATACTCCAAAATAAATTTTCAAGAAATCCTTCTTCCGCGGAGTTTCAAAGAATGCTATTCTTCTCTTTAGAGGAAAGAAAGATATTATATTCCTTTAAGTTACGTTGATTTTCTTTTCCAACCGGCTTGTTTTTCACTCTACAATTTACTTGCGTGTTTCCGCTGACATCGAAATTCTGACTATTTGTTTAAAAAAAAAAAAAAAAACTTTCTACGCTCCTTGGATTTACCATCGAGTGAGTCTTCAGAAATTCTGGACCTTCTATATTCGGTTTATATTTTCCCCTTTTTCACATGTTTTAACCGACATGAACATTTTTATTTTATTTTATTTTTATTTATTTATTTATTTATTTATTTTATTTATTTATTTATTTTTTTTTTTTTTGGCATTTTCTGACTAACCATCATAAAATTCATTTAATGCCATAACCAGCAAATTCTTATTTTCTGACTAACCATCATAAAATTCATTTAATGCCATAACCAGCAAATTCTTACCTCGGCTATACCAGTAATTTGCTAATATCTTTCTTTTCTCTGAAGAGAAGAATAACATTTTTGAAACTCCGCGGAATAAGGAGTTCTTATAAATCGTTTTTGAAGTATTCTGTCAAATAATAAATTTACTTGTAAATTTTAATTTACGGCCTTGATTTCTTTTCCTTATGACAAGCCCTATTGTGTTTGAGTCGAGCTTTTTTATTTGGTCGGCATTAATATATAATATTTATTATATTTTTTGGTTTATTATATTGGTTGGGATTAATCTATACTATTAATAAAATTCTAAATGTTTATTTATTTATTTATTTATTCATTTATGTGTGTGTATATATACCAATAAAACTTTCGAACGGATGCACCGAACTGAAAGGTGTGAGTCCCTAGATTGTCCTTATCTATATATGGTTCGTAACGAACAATGGCGAGTTACACAAAGGCCGAAATAAGGGTTTTTGGTCCGTGTTGTGGAATTGTTGGAAAAGTTACTTGCCCATGTCAATGTAATTTAGCACTGTCTGTATACAGTTGCAGTAAAATCGTTCGGCTTACGAACAGGACTTGTGGCGCAATGGATAACGCGTCTGACTACGGATCAGAAGATTCCAGGTTCGAATCCTGGCAAGTTCGTAATAATTTTAACCATCATTTTGTCCAACGTTTACTCATTATCCTTATACTTAGTTTGGGTATTTTTTTTTTTTTTTAGTGATTTTCTTTTTGTTTTGTTTTTTTCATATGGGAATTTCCCATACTACGAGTTCACAGAGTAAGCGTTGATGGTAAGACGATGTTGAGTGTACTTGATGTTGAGTGTACTCGATTTTGCGTTTGACTCGACATTGCCTGTGCCGACGCGACACGGCGGCTAGTATATAATATTTATATAATATATATTAGTTTTAAGTTTACACTCGCTTTTATTGGGTAAAACTTTCATTCCTATTGCTCTGATATATATATATATATATGTGTGTGTGTGTGTGTGTGTGTGTGTGTGTGTGTGTGTGTGTGTGTGTGTGTCCAATTGTTTCTAATTATTACCATTTTCTCTTTTACTTTTATTCCGACTTCCGTGTCTACTGAAGAAACAGCGCAAAATGGCGACCGCATCGTGTTGTAAAAGATACCCTAACAGGTGCGACACAAAACTGTAAAAGTACAGAGATTAAATATGCATGTTTTACAAGTGGAACGAAAGTGACTCAGAAATCGAATGTCTAGGGTTTTAACAGATATCATTTTGATTTCTTGAATAATGTATATATTTTGTATTAACATTTTAATGCTAAATGTCGAATGAGTTAATGTGTGAAGATAATTGCGTGAACTTCATTTGCTGGCGATTCACACATGACTGCAAGATTGGTGGGAAAAAAATGTTTAAAAAAAAAAACACGTTCCTCTCCCAAATGTAAATATCCTGTTTTCTTTTTTTTTATTTATATTTTTTGATAACCAAGAAAAAATTCTCTGAATGCTTATATACGATGAGAACCTCTCTCAGCCAAAACAAAATAACGTTTGTTTTTTTGTTGTTGTTTTTTTGTTTTTGTTTTTGTTTTTTTGTTTTTTTGTCTGTTTTTTTTTTTTTTTTTTTTTTTTTGTCTGTTTTTTACTTTTATTTCTTTTCTTTGTTGCTCGGGATCTTTTTTTTTTTTTTTTTTTCATAGCAGATATATCGAATTTAGGAAAACTCGTCCCCAGAAAACTCGTACCCGGAAAACCCCTACCCGTAAAACTCGTATCTGGAAAACTCGTATCTTTTTGCTAGGTAGGAAAACCGGTCCCTTATTGAATAAATATCGATTGAATACACATTTTATGACCGTTCTTGAAGGAGATATTGTTTTTAAAAGAGACTATACACCCCATAATATTTTTAAAAAGTATTTTTACTTGTGTACTGTTGTTTTTAAAAAAATAAAATCGATTTTCTAAATGTCCGTTTTCTACCTAACTGGTTAAGTTGTTACTGGTTTCACTTATTTTAAAGCGTTTATTCTGTTAAAAACGAGACTACATATCGCATAATATTTTTCAAAATATTTATACTTATTTACTGTTGTTTTTAAAAGGGCAAAATCGAATTTTCTACCTAGCTGGCTAAGTTGTTAGTAATTTAATTTATTTTGAAGCGTTTATTCAATAAAGAATAAAAAGTAGCGTCGAGTGTTACGTGAGAACGAGAAATAATGTCCGATATGAGGGGATCATATCTTAGGGGTCTCGATATCGTTAAAAAAATATAAAATTAAAGAAAATACTGAAGGAGATTTAGTTTTTTTTTTTTTTTTTTTAACACCCTCCAAAAGAAAATTGTTTTTAAAAGAGACTATTCCCCCCATAATATTTTAAAAAATATATTTTTACTTGTTACTTAGAAAAATCAATTTGATTCTTTTTAATCAATTTATTGTTTTTAAAGGCGACAACGCACCCCCATAATATATTTTTTTAATTATTTTTAACTTTGTTTTAAAAATATAAACCTGATCACGGAGTCAAGACACGAAAAACGAAACCATATATTTATTTTAAAAAATACTCTAGTTTTAACACTTTTTGTGTTATTACAAAACAAAAATTAAATAAAGAAAACACTTACATATTATCAAAGAAAGCAGTTATTTTATTTAGAATAATTAATTTAGTTTAAACAATTCTTGTGTTTCGTTTTTCGTGTCTTGACTCCGTGATCAAGTTTATTTTTTTAAAACAAGAGTTAAATATTTTTTTTTAAATATTATGTGGGTGCATAGTCGCCTTTAAAAACAATATCTCTTTCAAGAACGGTCATAAAATGTGTTTTCAATCGATATTTATTCAATAAGGGACAAGTTTTTCTACCTAGCAAAAAGGGACGAATTTTCCGGATACGCGTTTTATGAGTACGGGTTTTCCGGGGACGAGTTTTCCAGGCATTCATGCCAACCAACGAAATTGAGATATTGTCCTTTTGTTGCTCAACACGAATGGAAATTTTTTTTATGGACAAAATTATTTTATTTATTTTTGTATTGAAATTCGGACTTAGGATTAGAGAAGGGGATAAGTTTTTCTATTATTTTATTCAATTGAATTTTCATGGCGCAATTTAGGTTTAACGCTCCTGGACAATTTATATATATATATATATATATATATATATTACTTAATAATCCTGAAAAAAAAATTTACTATAAAAATGTTTATGTTAAAAGTTTTAAAAAATATGTTTTCAATATATATATATACTAGCAGGGCTACCCGGCGTTGCTCGGGACCGTATAAACAATTAAAAAACAAAAGCAGATATTGAACATATGTTTTATTCTTAGGGGAGAGGAATCTTTCATCTCTATGTATTATTTGTTTTATCTACCCTAGGACTGGTATTGTTCATGTTTTATCTCTCGCATAGGTAATTTACAGCATGTATATGAAATTGTTTTACCTTAGGGGGAAGAGAACAGGTAATATACAACATAATGTGTCTATATTACATCCCTGGCAACGCCTAGAAACCAGCTAGAACATGTATTTCAGTCAATCTTTATTACATCCTGGGCTATGCCGGGAAACCAGCTAATCTCTATTTAGTGACTTGACCACCAAAATACCTCCCTAAGTGTGTCCTTTCTTTTGAACTTATTAGATATAGGTATCTAGAAATGTGTGTGAAATTTTGTTGAATGCATTGTTCATTATGATTTTCTTATTGTTCTACACAATATCAACTGTAGCGAAATAACACAGTAAACTTAGTGTAGTGTTAGAATAAAGAGCAAAGGAAAAAATTAGAATCATATTCTGTAATTGCAAATCTAAATTTGCTAGCGTGTACCAGTATTTGCCAGGTTGTGGAAATTTGGAATTTATAACATATGTAGTGGCCTTTTCCTAGATACCTATTGCTAAAAATTATACTTTCATTTTGTTAGAAAAATCTCTCTTCGGATGCCCTGCATCATCCAAAATAAAAACAAATATTTTTATAATTGTTTCAGTACATTGCTACACAATGTGACATTTGTTGGCGTTTGTAAAAAAAATCATGAATGTGCTTATATTCCAAAAAAGAAAATATCAGTGCACAGTATTGAAAGTGTTTGAGATTCAAAAGTCTGTAACATTTCTACTAACTTCATAGGATGTCATGTGAGAAACTGAATTGAATATCAAGACATTATCTGAAGCGTTTTTATTTTGGTGTAACGTATGTGTTTACAGCGAACCTTAACTTTTAATAAACAGCTTGGTATGCACTAACACTAAGTCCGTGTGGCAATACAAAGAAACAATAAATAAATAAATAAAAAGATAGAAGATAAATGATGTTAACTTTAATAAAATTTCTATTAGTGATGAAGCTTAAACAGAAAATAATTTCGAAACTTAGAACATTTCATACATTTTCATGAGGAAGAAAAAAAAAAGGAAGTATTTTACAGTTTCAAGTGATTTCTCGCTTTCTCATATAAATAATTTTATTTCCTGAGAGAAGAAACCAAGACATCCGGAATGACAATATAGATAAATGTCAATGAAGAAATTTTATTGTTGACCTAAATTTACATTTAAAATTTTTGGATCTGAACTGGAAACAACAAAATTAAATTCACATCTTAATGAAATTCAAACGTTTTTCTTTTCTTCTTTTTCTTTTCTTCTTTTTCAAGTTGATAAAAAAAATTTTTTTATCAACTTGAAATTTTCTTCCCTCCTTTTCGTCTTTAGTATCCTTTTATCTTTTTTTTTTTACTTTATTTCTCCTTCCTTTCTTTCTACCTCTTTTTGGTCCCCCCACCCCCGAAAAAGGAAGGATTGGGCCCTAGTAATTCACTCTCGTTTTTCTATTCTAATGTTACGCTTAATTAATGTTCTATTCTATTCTAATGTTACGTTTAATATCGGGCAATGCCGGGTACATCTGCTAGTATATCTATAAAAGTGAGTATGTGTGTGTGATTACACTTCTCAACCTATATACTCAACGAATTTTTATATTTAGAGACTGGAAATTTGGTATAAAGGATATTAAAACATCCGGAAAAAAGGGCTGCGAAGGGGTCAAAATTAAAAAATTGCTACGTGGGCGGCATCAGATTGTTATCTTTTTGCGAATTGTTTCACGAATGCGCATGCGTGAATCGTTCACTATACATATTTCTTATGTTAAGAATAAGTAGGCTTGAAAACACTTCTTAAAGTCATGTCAAGCTGGCATAATGGTTATCGTACTTGACTCACTGTCTTTGGATTTGGGTTTCGATCTCAGCTCAAGTATTTTTTTTTTTACTTAAAAGAAGTGAAGTGTTCAGAAAAAATGTAATATTCCCGTGCATATGTTTCAGTTTCTTTCCGTTTTATTTACTTCCTTTTTTTTAAACGAAATTTAACATTACGTTTAATATTGAGCAACGCTGGGTACATCTTCTAGTAGATGATAAAACTCGACAATTCAATAAATTCTATTTTTACTTGTAATTATTTTTCGACTGGATCATTGTTTGTGATTTTTTGGTATTTATTGTAATTTACACATGACATGTAAGTATGTAATAATGTTTTCACCTGAAATGCGTTTGTTTAAAAAGTCACCAATTTACACAAGCACAAAAAAAAAATTAGCTTCACTTCCATTAGAGCATTACAGTTGGTTTTCTCTCGACATGATCAGGTTCGAAACCAGCCACAAACTAATTTCTGTAAGCAGACGAGAATATGTTACTCAAAAGAAACACGCTATTTATTCATCATCTCAAAACTCGCACACATAAACCTTTAAACAAACCTTTGAACAAACCTTTAAACAAACCTTTTGAACAAATCTTTAAACAAACCTTTAAACAAACCTTGGAACAAACCTTTAAAAAAACCTTTAAACAAACCTTTGAACAAACTTTTGAACAAACCTTTTGAACAAACCTTTAAACAAACCTTTAAACAAACCTTGGAACAAACCTTTAAACCAACCTTTAAACAAACCTTTGAACAAACTTTTGAACAAACCTTTGAACAAACCTTTAAACAAACCTTTAAACAAACTTTTGAACAAAGCTTTAAACAAACCTTTAAACAAATCTTTAAACAAACTTTTGAACAAACCTTTAAACAAACTTTTGAACAAACCTTTAAACAAACTTTTGAACAAACCTTTAAACAAATCTTTAAACAAACCTTTAAACAAACCTTTAAACAAACCTTTGACAGTGCCTATGGTAGAAGCTGACAAATATCAATTCAGTCAACTGCAGGCGACCCACCCCTTCAAATGTAACGTAACATGCGGCCGCAGCCGAGATTGAACTCACTACACTAGTTTGTAGTGTAATTCAAATCTTGTGCATTGCTGAATACTTGATGCTATGCCAGGGCTATCAAGGGTGTTTTTTTTATTGTGACGCCATCACTAGATGAGTTGCCTTTCACGGCTTAAGAGAGGCGCATCTACCCTCGAGAGAAGATAGCCCGCACCCAACCTGGTATTTTACCTCACCTTACTTTCCCAAAAGGTCGCCCATCTAGTACTGGCCAGGCTCAACGTTTCTTAACTTCGATGATCTAGCGAGAACTAGTGCGTGCCCATTAACCCTTGTTCACTAGTTGCCATTTGGGTTATTTTAAAGCAGGGCAGGGGATTTTTGACCGACAACCTCCAGTGAGTTTTATTACCAAAATGAAGTCGGCCGGAAGAGACATAGTTGATGATATTTTCATGCAGAAAATCTGCAAAATATGACGAACAGACCTTCATTGTGCCACACAAGATATCTAGACTACAGTGTGGAACGATAAAATTGTCGCCATAGAAAAGACGATATGATTCCATTTCCGTTTAATGAAACCCGTTTTTTGGGGGGGTTTTTTTGCAGATCATCTATTGGATGATCAGTTGTGCACAAATTCCAAGAACGATAGGAGCCTTCTATCGTCTGAAAGTGACACAATGTTCAACAAGCGAGATCAGAGATGCACTGCTATACAACTCATGCTCTCTACCGATCCAAGTTATGACAACAGGACCATTACCAGCTCCCTCGAAATGCATCGCTGGATTGCCACGAATAACAGGGACGTGCCCAGGGCGATGAAAACAAAGTTTCCGGCCACGGTTATGGTCTTTGGTGTGGTTTCAAGTGAGGGCCACATCATGCCACCTCACATTTTCAAAGACAGCTTGAAAGTCAACACCAAAGTGTACCTGGATGTGTTGAAGAGTGTGGCGATTCCCCTGGCGCAATCAGGTGGCCGCTGGCAAACCCTAAGTGTGGCAACAGGGCTCGAGTTGCTCGAATCTGTGTTAAATACAGAAGTAATCAAACATCTCAACAAAAATAACCTTCTTAGTGACACTCAATATGGTTTCCGTTCTGCTAGATCTACAGCAGATGTCCTTACAGTTATATCGCATAGGATTAGCAAATCTCTCGACGGTGGCAATCTTTCTAGGGCAATTGCTCTTGACATATCTCAAGCCTTTGATAGGGTATGGCATAAAGGTTTACTTCATAAGATCGCTAGCTATGGTATAGCTGGAAAAGTCTTCTCAATTATTAAATCATTTCTTTCTGATAGGTTCATAAGAGTAGTAGTTGAGGGGCAAAAATCAGAAGCTCACAGTATTAATGCCGGTGTCCCTCAGGGATCCATCCTGGGCCCAACTCTTTTCCTGATCTACATTAATGATCTTCCAAATCATATCCTTACATCATTTGTAGACATTTATGCTGACGACACTACCATTTATGGTACCACATCTAAGACAGTAAACGACCAAGTTCTTTCCAATTCTCTCTCTTCTGATCTTGAGCACGTAGTACAATGGGGAAAGGAGTGGCTGGT